>NC_057813.1:336181958-336355149 GCF_018294505.1 Triticum aestivum
CAAACTTCTCCGATAAAGTGTAGTAGGGAGAATTCAAAAAGATAATAGGACTATCATGCGTGGGTGCAATAGCAACAATTTCATGTTTAACATAAGGAACTATAGGAAGTCCATCTCCATAAGTGTAATTCATATTGGCATCTTGGCCACAAGCATAGCAAGCATCATCAAAAATGGATATTTCAAGAGAATCAACGGGATCATAGCAATCATCATAGCAATCATCATAGCAATCATCCTTCGGTAAGCACGAAGGGGAATTAAATAATGTATGAGTTGGAGGGTTACTCTCATTAGAAGGTGGGCACGGGTAGCTAATCCACTCTTCCTCCTTTTGTTCTTCGCTCTCCTCATCATCTTTTTCATCCAATGAGCTCACAGTTTCATCAATTTCTTCTTCCATAGCTTCCTGCAAAATATTAGTCTCTTCTTGGACAGCGGAGAACTCCTCAATATATGGTTTAACATAGGCATTAGAAGCATAATTATCATAACAATATTGAAATATGGCAAAAATTTCAGATTTGTAAAGAGTAGCATCATACTTTTCAATCAAAGAGGCAATCTCATAAGCACCTTTAAAAGCAACAAATTCTTCAATTTGTTGAACATTATAGTAATTGTAAACACCCATAGCATACGAAGATACGATTCCATTATCACTAAACAAGCATTGATAGGGTAGGTGTTTCTTAGGGTCTTCAGAACAACAAGTAAACTCATATATTTCACATAAATTCCAAGCATAGCATTGCAAACATTGAATTTGATCCCATAATAGTTTCCCTTTTTCAGATATACAGTGTCGCACAAAACAAGCATGCTCATCTAAAGATTCGCCCTCAACTAAACTAGTGGGGGTTTCAGCACGAGCACAAAGGGATCGAAGATGATCCAAGTAAAAAAGCTTCAGGAATGTGATAGATTTTGAGTGGTTCTTCAACCATTGGTTCAGTAGGTACAACTATTTTTTTTGGTATTTTGCGTTTCCTACCCATAGCAAAATATAGAAAACAACTAAGAACAGCAAATAAAAATTATGCAGTGATAAAGCAAACAAGCACACACGAGAATATTTACCCCATGCTATGACTCCCCAGCAAAAGCCAGAAAAAGGTCTTGATAACCCGCAAGTATACAGGATAGTTGTAGCCTCTTTCGATAAGTAAGAGTGTCGAACCCAACAAGGAGCTAAAGGTAGAACAAATACTCTCTCAAGTCCTATCGGCCACTGATACGACTCTACGCACGCTTGACGTTCGCTTTACCTAGAACAAGTATGAAACTAGAAGTACTTTGTAGGTGTTGTTGGATAGGTTTGCAAGATAATAAACAGGACGTAAATATAAACTAGGGGCTGTTTAGATAAAGATGCAATAAAGTAAATATTAGTAGAGAGCGTTTTGTTATGAGAAAGTTATTTGTCCAAGGCAATCGATAACTAGACCGGTAATCAGTATTGCAATTCTATTTGAGGGAGAGGCATAAGCTAACATACTTTCTCTACTTGGATCATATGCACTTATGATTGGAACTCTAGCAAGCGTCCGCAACTACTAAAGATTCATTAAGGTAAAACCCAACCATAGCATTAAAGTATCAAGTCCCCTTTATCCCCTACGCAAACAACCTACTTACTCGGGTTTGTGTTTCAGTCACTCACGCAACCCACCATAAGAAAATCATAATCATATTGCAAACCCTACAGCAGGAATCCCTCATGCTTGCGTGGCATGGAGGGCACAATAGGACAACACCAATAATAAAACATGCAACTCAAACCAATCACGATCATCAATTAACCCATAGGACAAAACGGATCTACTCAAACATCATAAGATAGACATACATCATTGGGGAATAATATATAGCATTGAGAACCATGTTTAAGCAGAGATTATAGCGGGTAAGAGAGAGGTTACACCGCTTCATAGAGGGAGGAAGAGTTGGTGATGAAAGCGGTGAAGTTGTTGGTGAAGATCGCGGTGATGATGATGGCCCCCGGCAGCGTTCCGGCGCCACCGGAAGCAAGGGGGAGAGAGGTCCCCTTCTTCTTATTCTTCCTTGACCTCCTCCCTAGATGGGAGAAGGGTTTCCCCTCTGGTCCTTGGCTCCCATGGCTTGGGAGGGGCGAGAACCCCTCCGAGATTGGATCTATCTCTCTGTTTCTGCGTTCTCAGATTCTACCCCTTTATCGTTTCTTAAATATCCGGAGATCCGTAACTCTGATTGGGTTGAATCTTTCGCCCAGATCTTTCTCATAAAATTAGATTTCTTGCGCCAGAAGAAGAGCGTCAACCACCTTACGGGTGGCCCACGAGAGCCCAGGCCGCGCCCAAGGGGGAGGGCGCGCTGCCCTATCTCGTGGCCACCCCGGACACTGTTTCGCGTTGATTTTACTTCCCAAAAATCATAAATATTCCAAAAAAAAATCTCCGTCCATTTTTATCCCGTTTGGACTCCGTTTGACATTGGGTTTCTGCGAAACAAAAAACATGCAACAGACAGGAACTGGCACTCGACACTGGATCAATATGTTAGTCCCAAAAATAGTATAAAAAGTTGCCAAAAGTATATGAAAGTTGAATAATATTGGCATGGAACAATCAAAAATTATAGATACGACGGAGACGTATCAAGGCCCCGGCACGAGAAGTGCAGGAGTTCTTCGACAACTTGTCGGAGGGCTATGACCACGACGACCTGCTACTCATCGAGGACACCATCGAGGCGGGGCTGGACTACATCATCGCCAGGGTGGCGAAGGTGGAGCTTGCTAGGGAGGCCGACAGCACTGGCGGCATGGAGGACAAGGCCGACGCGGCTGAGGAGGAGAGGGAGATCGCCCTGTGGGCGGGGTCTGCCGGTGAGGCCAGCGGCGTCAACACTGAGGCCCCCCTTGTTGAGGATGTGGTCGAGGAGTCGACCGAGGAAGAGGTCGAGGCCGACAACCCTCCGGCCACAGGAAAAAGGAGTGTCCTGCGGCGGGCTAGCTCTGTCGAGCCGGTCCGGCCTGGCAGGACCGAACAGCGGGAAGAGGCCCAGGGGGAGTCCGTGCGCCTAACGAGGGTCGCGACAGCGAAGAAGGTGGTGAAGGCCATGGTGGCGAAGAGGAAAGCATCCGCCTCTTCTTCGTCCAAGCGTTGCCGGTCTCCATCACCTTCCCCTCCTCCCGCAGATATCGACACGGAGGTCGTCTTCGATTTTGGGTCTCTCAGCCCAAGGAGGAAGAGGAAGGCAGTGGAAGAGGAGGTGGACGATGAGTAAGTATCTTGCCTTTCGTCATCTCTGACGTTTCAGGCCGCGCCGCTTTTCTTGAATTGTTTTCAACTTCGCAAGGACAGGGAGACACTGGCTCAGAGGGTGGCGAAGAGGGCCAGGGCCTCGTTGGGCGATCAGCCCCCGGCGAGCGCTTCACGCACGGCGGTGGTGGAGATCAGCCCAGATAGCAGCCCCCGGCGCAGCCCCCGTATCATCCCCCAGCGTGTGTTCACCACTCACTCCTCATGAACGTGTGTTGGGGCACGATCCCTTGGCACTGACCTTGCCGTGGTTGCAGGAGGAGGACGACGGCAGGAGGAGCCTCCGAGGGCCACCCCCAACACGCCGCCCCCATCAACCACGCCACCCAAAGGGGCGTCCCCAGCAAGGGCGCCAAGCACTGAGCCCATGCGCACGGAGGAGGAGGAGGTGAACAATACAAAAAAAAGACACATCCGTGACATTTTGGGCCGAACGAAATTTTTTCTGTCATACATATGACACTTCTATAACGATAATTGTGACAAAACCCGGTATCATCATAGATGTGGTGGGCTCCTACTTCTATGACAAAAAATCATGACAAAAAATGGGCTTTTCGTCCTGGGCGGGCCGGAGACGCAGCTGCATGACATTCTTTGGGCCGTCCATGACGGAAAAAACCATGGTAGAAGCGAGGGGGAGGAAAATTTCGGGGAGTTGCCTGTTACGGTGAGAGGTCGAGGGCCGAGCAATGCGCGTTTCTCTCGTACACGTGCGAGGCATTGGCTCTAACTGAACCCGAGCAAGGCGTTGGGCTCTAACTGAACCCAAGCGATTGCACTGCAGGCTACGCGTTACTGAACCCGAGCGATTGATCGATGGCTGTTAACTGAACCCGATGGAGCGATTCCTTCGCTACTGCTGCTAACTGAAGCCAATCGATTGGATGAACAGTGAGCGTTGCGGGGGGGGGGGGGGGGTTGGATGAACAGTGAGCGGTGGCGTTCCTCTGGATGAACAGGACCCCATGGTGTGGAGGGCTGGATGAACAGTAGACGGTGGAGGGGTGGCCGTGGAGGGGTGGTTGAACAGGACCCCGTGATGTGGAGGGCTGGATGAACAGTAGACGGTGGAGGGCTGGATGAACAGTAGACGGTGGAGGTCCGTTTCGTCCGTTTTGCGGTACGCCACACCCCTCCCGATCAACAGGACCCCCGTTTCGACCGTAGGAGGTCCGTTTCGTTCGTTTTGCGGTACACCACACCCCTCCCGATCAACAGGACCCCCGTTTCGACTGTAGGAGGTCTGTTTCCTCCATTTTGCAGTATGCTACACCCCTCCTGATCAACAGGATCCCGTTCCGAATGTAGGAGGTCCGTTTCCTCCATTGTGCGATACCCCAGGCCTCGTTTCCATCGCCTGTTCTGTCCAAGCCGGTTGGCACCCACGCGTTCCGATGCCTCCCGATGAACACGACGCATTCCATTGCCTCCCCATCAACACGACGCATTCCGTTGCCTCCCCATGAACACGACGACGATGCTATTTCTCCTTTCCGACCCAGCCATGTACACAAGCCCTGGCCATACGTATGCACTAGTAGGCGTTCGAGACCCTGCCCGTATGTACGTACAAGGTTAGAACCATCACCGGCGATGAGTTCGACGTCATCTACACCCGTTCTTCCGCGACGGTGAAAGGATGCATTTCTCGCTTCAGATGCATGTTCGAAGACTCAGATGATGAGTGGGTCGCTGGGCTAGATGTTGAGTACACCACAATCGTGGGACGAGAGAAGGATCTAAAGGACGAAGAGAGGAAGAAGCCTGCCATGATCCAGGTTTGCGTGCATGACTTATGCTTGGTCTACCACATATGCCATGCCGACGTTGAGTGCCGGGATTTTAAGGACTTCCTCGAGAGCAACCTAGTCAAATTCGTTACTGTAGACTTTGGTAACAACAAAGAAGTCATGCGTCGGATAGGCCTCGTTGTAGGCAACACCTTCGACCTCCAAAACAATCGGCTGGTGTCCTCTCGTCAGCCTTCAATGCTGACCCTGGCAGGAGCCATGGTTCATCCTTCGTACGGTAAATTGGAGAAACCTCCATACACCTTTCATCGTCATGCATGGCAGCGGAATGTACTAGATATAGACCATCCACTACGCTTCAATGGATGGCTACCTTTGTTTCAATATCTACAAGGGTTGGATGAAGAGCAACAACCAAGTTGGCGGTTCAAGCAAAGAAGTATCGGCCAAGAGGAAGAGGGACAAGGACGAAGTCGAGGACGTGGACGAGGACTCCGAGTAAGGTGGCAGTGTCGTTGCTCATGGTGGTTCTAATGCAGTGTCTACCGGAATAGTTGTAAAGTTTAATTTTAGGTGTGCTTAATTTAATTTGAGGGGTGTGTTGTGCTGAGCCCCCAGCAGAACTATGTTATGTTTCTTCTTGTTACTTGAGGTGTGCTTAATTTAGTTTGAGGAGCACGAAACACGGCAACCCAGTGCCATATGGCGATAAAAAATGATCTAATTTGCTAGTCATCTCATTGTTAGCATTGTTCTATTCATTCCCTCAGAAAAAAAAACCATTGTTATATTCATGCCCCGTAGAGAATGTGACATGTGCGGCGAAACACCCGAAGCAAAAGATGAAACACAGCAGCAAAAGAAGAAGGAAGATTATCACCCCAAATGATCTAATTTGCCACGGAGTTGTAACTGCTTCTTCATCGCCTCCACGACCTCCATCTCCTTGCGCGTCTCCTCCGCCATCTTCTTCATCTGTCCATGACACGGGATTTCTCGACGCGAGCCTTCAGCATCTGTTCCACGGCCGCAGTATGTACCTTGACAGCAGTCGGGTGCTCGATGCAGAGCTTCGCCAACCCCTCCTTCTGTTCCATGACGAGGGCCTGCAACATATTCATCGAGGAACTACTATTCTCATGCAGCTTCTTCCAGCCGGCATTCTTCTCCTTCAACAGGTTGATCTCGTGGCAGAGCTTCGCCTTGTCCTCCTGAAGTCATAGGATTTCACTGGTCGCCTTCTTCTCCGAGGCAATGCTCTTCTTCAGCAGCATCACCAAGCTGGCGGTCAACTCCCCCTGCTGATTGAGCTCAGCGGGCATGTCGTCGAGGCTCTCCTTCAGCAACTCCATCAAGCCTTGGATGAACTCCTTCTGCTTATTGAGCTTCTTATTGAGCTGATCGGGCATGCCGTCGAGGTATAATGAGTCCAGCTCCGCCGGCTCGACATGTTGGCCTCCGCGGCTAGGGCGCTCCTGGGAGCTATCGCCTGCCTGTGAGAGATCTTTCGAGGTCTCTGCGTGGCGGCGAGCCCTCTCTTTTTTCCGCAGCCTTGGTTGCCGCTCCCTTGTTACGAGCAGTTCTCGACCTAGAGCTCTGCTCACCGGCCATGGCAACGACGGACGAAGAAGAAGCACTTATGAGGAGGAAAGGTATAGTAATTTTCGGTTAGGTAGTTCCCCTTTTTATAACCTAAGTACTAGCACTAGTACTAATACCAGCATAGTGGGAACACGTTCAGGTTTGGTATGTACTAGTAGGTGTGAGCAGGCTTTCGAATGTGATGGGAACAAGTTAAAGATTAATAGATGATTTTGGTTTCGAGGCCCGAAACGGCTCCTGATGAGTTTAGCGGAACATAAATTTCGAGTACTACACTGCTCAAATGCGTAAATATTATGTTACTGACAAAAATTGGCACAAAATACGAAGGAGACTAATGGAAGTACTACTAGCAACCCACGATTTAACTATTGGCATGCGCGCAGTGGAGTAATAATGTCTTTCTTCCGCCCTCACGTCCACTCAATTTGCATGCGCTGTATTAATTGACCTTCAATGAAGTGAACGACTTTACACGCGTCAAATTATCACATGGGGTGGATCTTTGTACAAAATTGCGTCCGACCATGTACCTGCGTGTGCGTGCGAGGGAATGAGTGCATGTGTGGCTTGCGTGCACATTTCTCTTCGTGCATGTACCGCCAGTATGGCTCAGGGAGGACGAGTACATTCTTCTGGAACCAGCAGCACATCACTGCGATCAATCCACGGAAGGAGGTCGCGACAACGCCTCCACATGTGCCACGTGGCTTCATGAACTGAAAGAGAGACACTGTGTAGCGTGCCATTGGTATTGTAATTTACGTGTTTTGCACATACTCGAAGTACTAGTAAGGTACACGTGCATTGCACGCATCAGATTTTGCAACCAAATTATGAATAAATACCACACTATAGCATGTAAGCTCCGAGTCATATTTGCGTGATGTAGCCCTTCGTTTAATTCTTATAGTTCATCTCATTCAAAATCAATTAGTTTTTATAAAAAAGCTAAGAACGCGTGAATAGGGAAAACATGGGATTATTGTGGAATGTCGTCTTGAATTCTACAGGATTGTACGAGTGTTTGATTGTGCATAGAAAAAACGCAGAATTCTTTCAAAGAGGTTTGAGTGGATGGGATGTTTCCTATGAAATCTAGTGCAAATGAATCATATGGAAAAATTCCTATGGTTTACAATCCTACGAATCAAACAACCAAGATAGGAAAAATTCCTAATTATTAGAATCCTCCAAAATTCCATTGAGAATCCTTTGAATCAAAGAAGCCCTTAATCTATTTTATGATTCATGGGATTGTGCGGTGTAAAGCATAAAGTAAAAACAAATAATGGCAATTCAACTAGAAAAAAAGTTTGGGCAGTTATGATACAGAAGATTCTAGAACATAAGAGAACCACTGTTGTTTTGAGGTTTGTGCATTATGCTTAAGTTCAACCATGGAGTCTGCTAGATTGTACATGTGGCAAAATTCGGTGGGGGGCTAGAAGATGGTGCGAGGGGCCGAGTGGAGGGAGACTATGAAGGAATGCACAAGTGCGAGATTGATATTTAGAGAGAGGGGGCGAACACGTGCGATGTTGCTAATCCTTTACGAGGAGGGTCAATTCATGAAATTAAACCTTTTTTAGCAGCAATTGTCTAATGATCACATTCATATTAGCCTCGATATATAGTGATGTTAGGGGGGGGGGGGCAGGGGCCTTACTGCCCCCTATCTTCGCCATTGTGCACGCGTCTGAGAGATGAAGCGGAAGGCATGGATGATGAGAGGGGGACGTAGGATATATAATTAATGTGGGTGTATTAGCTATATATGTTAATCCTATATAGAGAGGTATAGATTGATCGATGTGGACATGGGAAAGAGGGTGAGACCTCACTGGATATATCGATTGATCGGTTTGTGTGGAAAACTATGAAAGACCTAGCTATATACACACATACATAGAGGAACATCGATCATTGCGCATGCACGCGTGAGAGATAAAGAATGCCCGATATGATGGAGAGGGGGATGTGTGTGGGTGTGTGCCTTCATGGGAGACCGACCTGAAGAAAAAGATTGCATGCATGCGATGGATAATGCCGACTGGTAGTGTGTGTGCATGCATGCACGAGAGAAAGTTAGTGGTACAATTATAAAGAGAAGACTACTGTGTGGGTGTAAAAGAATAGGTCAGGTCATAATCAATGTAAAGTTGAATTCAAATATTTGAATAAGAGATCCTGATGTTTGAAACCCATGCATGCATGAATATAATGGAGATCTGTGCGGTGTGGTTTGGAAACGAGCATGTTGTAATGTATACACGTTGAACAAGGTCAGACTGATTTGAATTTGAGATACCGATGGCAGACATCATTTGCCCACGTCGCATCCGTGCATGGACACAATATTCTAATTGGAGATGATGGGCGGCTTTCGCATCACATATCTATATCTATATCCCTATATATATATATATTATATATTTTTTTATATTGTGTGCGGGTAACTTTAACTTTGAAAGATGATCGTTGGATGAGGCGAATCCGATGGTCCAAAGATGGCAAATTTGAGCACTATTGGTCGTTGGATATCATCTAGATTCCACCAGATTTCGCCACATGTATAATCTAGAAGACTCCATGGTTGACCTTAAGCATAATGCACAAACATCAAAACACAAGCACTTCTTATTTGTTCTAGAATCTTCCATATCAGAATTGCCCAAATGTTTTTCTACATGATTTTCCATTATTTGTTTTTACTTTATGTCTTACAACGCACAATTCCATGAATCTTAAAATAGATTAGCTTTCTTATAAAAATTAGATGATTTTGAATGAAATGAACTATAAGAATTAAACGAACATCTACATCATGCATATATGACTCAAAGCTTGCACGCTATAATGTGGTATTTATTCATAATTTGGTTGCCAAATCTCATGCGTGCAATGCACGTGTACCTTACTCTAGTTAAAATGGTGTTTGTATGTGTGTTGTGCGTGTTGAGGTGCAAATTGTCTTTTTTGGGGGTACACATTAAGCTTGTTCTTCCGAAATTTCAAGCCGCGCCTTGTTATGCCGAAAATTGAAGCTAGCGTCTTTGTCTATCGTGCTGCGAAACTCCCGCCTCTTCAACCCGCGTCTTGTTAGCCCGAAATATTTAATATATATCTTTTTCTCGTTGTGCTCCGACAACTCCCTGCATCTCAACCCGCGCCTTTCTATTCCGAAATTACAACACACGCGAAAACTCCCACCTCCTGTGAAATCCCGACACGCAAAATGCCCGTGGTACCCCTGAACCGAAAGAACTGCCTCAAATCGGTCGGGGTACTTTCGTAACTTACCCCACATTTCGGACAAGCGCGTCTCTAAGCCATGGTTCCCCACTGCCATCCCATCCGCCCACCCATTCGTACACCGAGGCTGCGAAAACCCGCGACGAAACCCGACACCCTGCTCCATCCGCCACCCAGCCGGAGCCTCTTCCCTAACGACGTCGTCCACAGCAACACCTCGACGTCCCTCATCCATCGTACCGGATGAGGATCCGTCGTCGATCTCATCGTCCCGCCGGTTCAGCCACCCTGTCCTCCACCTCCAAGGAGCTGCCCCAACGTTCCCCTCGTCTTTCGCGCCACCTCCATTCCCACACCACCGTCTTCACCTGCACCACCGGAAGAGCATCATCATCACCGTTTCCCTGGATGAAGCTGCGGCCTAATCGGGGGCACCGAAGAGGTTGTACACTAATCACCCCATTTTCTTCTCGATTCAATCTCACGGTGCTGCCGGCACTCGGTCCCGAGCCGACACGGCACGGCTCCATCCATGGCGGCATCGCCGGCCACTTCCTGCACGGCGTCGCTCCCTCGGCGACAACGTCCACATCAGTAGGAGCTGCTGCTGATTTAGCTCTCGCTCGCACTGCTGCTCTGCTCTTGCTCTCAGTCCCTTGCCTGGTCTGCTCTTGCTATTTCTCTTGCTCGCGCTGCTGCTCTCGCTTGTGCTCTTGCTTGCGATGCTGCTCCGATTTGGCTACACTTCAGTGGACTGAATCGACTTTTGGGTCAGTCAATTTTCAAGGGGTGGGCTCGCATGGGTGAAGGAAGAACCAGCTACAGCGGGGAGGGGGCTCGCTGGAGAGGTACCCCAC
Source organism: Triticum aestivum (assembly GCF_018294505.1). NCBI lineage: Eukaryota > Viridiplantae > Streptophyta > Magnoliopsida > Poales > Poaceae > Triticum > Triticum aestivum. The sequence goes on from NC_057813.1 coordinate 336,192,729, forward strand.
TATCTATCTTAGGGTTCAGGATGGGGGCGGTGGTCACCGGCGGTGGCGGGGCGTTGGTGGGGCTGTGGCGTGGGGATCGCCGGAGAAAAAGCTCGGCACGGGGGGGGGGGCCTAGAGGGATGGCCGGGGCAGCGGCGGACCAGCGGTGGGGAGTGTTTTCGGGGCGGGCGGGGCGGCGCACCGCCGGCCGCGGGCGGCGGGGGGCTGCTGTTTGGCCGGTGGTGGCTGGCAGCTCAAGGGGCTGGAGGTTGAAGATGAACCACAGGCCCTTGATTTCATATTCAACGGCTGCAAAATCGACTGACCAGTGATGAAAAAGTCAGTCGACCGACGTGTAGCCTCACCTTGCTAGTGCGTTCAGTTTCGACAGCAAAATTCAGTTTCGACAGCAAAATTCAGTTTCGATAGTTAGGTTCAGTTTCGACAATTAATTTCAGTTTCGACAGTTAAGTTCAGCTTCGACAGTTAAGTTCAGAGATGAGCGGCTGATGTATTTTACATCTAGCACTTTGTGGTTATGTATTTTACGTCATGTATTGGAGATGGTATTAGAATTCCACTCAGGTTAACATTGTTCGTTGTCTCTCTTGTCCTGCTTCAGCCTCGGCATCGTACAACTCACCGGAGCTGCTCCAATGACGAAACCCTCCATCACAGCGGAGCAGTACCTCGGGCTCCATCTCCAGACGCCTAAGATCTTCTTCCCCTCCTCCGACAGCAAAGTCAGCCGGAGCATCCTCACGGCCAACCCAATCACGCTGAGATCGACATGGCTTCGCCAAAGAGGTTGTACACTTGTTGCATCTCTTTTTTACTCTACATGTTATATATATTGTCCACTAAGCACTCGTAGTAACGGGAAATACGATTATTTTATCCTACTATATGACAAGTAGTGAGGTACCAGGCAACTTAGCTATCCGTGATGGACTCTCTTGAACGCCATCATTATTTATCTCTGCGTGTTTGAGCTGTGCATTTGTCGATGGGCCTGGGAGTTGAGCTAGTATGGCAGTGGCCTGGGTCCAAAGTGATAGAAGTAGCACAAAAACATTTTTTTAGTCTAGGATTTTCCTTGCTCAAGCCTGCCTACTAGAATCGCCAGTGCTTGAAAGGAAAAGTGAATGAAAAACATAGGAATTGGAAAGTTTCCTATGGTACTACTTTTAATGATTTTGGTGCAAAGGAATGGAGCAAAGGAAAACTGTAGGATTTGTTCCTTTAATGTCTCCTTGAAAAAAAATGTAGGAATTCTAATTTCCACTTCTCCTTCTTTTCATATTCCTATTCATCAAGCAGAAGACTAAGAGATAGTAGCATAATAGCATCATAACCGTACATTTTCTTGTGGTTTGACTTAATCTCACCATGCTTTTTTGCATCCTGTGATCTTCCAATTGTTGTGAATCAAACACCCAGATTGGCAGAAATCCCGTGTTTTTAAATTCTCTATTTTGCACGTGCATTCCTATCCTATTCCTATCTATTTCATATACCTGCATTGTTAGAATCCTCAAATTCAAACAAGCCCTTACTCAATTACTTCTGTTACAGACATGTGTCAAAGAAAACCTTGTGTTGTTTGTCCTGCTCCTGCAGCATTGTGTTCCACCCCAGCTCAGCTGCTCCAACGACGGAAGGGTTCACCACAGCAGGGATCCGCTCTCCAGACTGTCTTTCACCGCCTCAGATCTTCTTCCCCGCCGCCGGCAGCCACGACAACTGCATTACCATCATCAACTGAGCAGATGACCTTGAGGACTACATGGGTCCGCAAGAGAGGTTGCACTCTTCCGTGTCTGCTTACGTTATGCGTAGCTTAATATGATGACATGCTACATTATCATCGTGTTCACCTATTAGACTCCGAGTCAGGTCCAAACTAATGCTGAAACTTGAGTTTTTAAATGGTTGTGGGGTACATATTGGGGCAGCAATCAGTACTATTTGTCTACTATCTGGTTAATCTCCGGTGTCTACTACGAGTTTCATGTTGGGTGCAAACAAACATTAAAGGAGCCATTATCTGTATTTTTTAACTAAAGCTATTATCTGCCAGCTATCATTGGTTTTGGGTCTATCCACAGTTTGCTACCATCACTCTGGATTCGTGCATGCACTCCTTACATAATCTCACTATGTTTAATTCCTATGCATGCCAGTTATTGTACACAATGGAACTGATCATGTAGAGCAAAAGAGACGAGCCTTGTGTGGCAATAAAATTTCATGCAGACGTCGTTCCATGGTGGGCGCAAAGGCAGCCCCCCTCCACCCATTTCGGATCGTAATCAAGAGGAAGATAACTGTTCTGAGGGGGATTCAGAAGGAGAAGACCACTCCTATTTACCCCATGAAGTCTTCGCTCTAACTTGGCATGTTGATGTTGGTAATATTAGGCATATGGTGCCTTGCATTGCCTACTGTATACATTAAAGATGTCATCTGCTTCGTTTAGACATGCTTTGTGTCAATGCCATCTGTTTAGTTTCTTTATCGTATATGTGAATCATGCAATGCCATCTTGTCTAGCCAGACATCATATATGTGAATTTTGCAATGCCACCCTGGTTAGCCAGTCATCTTATATGTGAATTATATCATGCCATCATTTTTTATTATGTGTTAAATTTGTCAACAATTTTAGTACATTAAATTACTCTTCCTATGCATCAGCCATTCGGCACGGTCATGGAAAAATCTGGAGTGGAAACAAGGTCTTCAGAGCAGACAATGCTATCTGACGAAGCGCATGTCTTGCTGGTTACCGATAACTCTTCAGAGGAGGATTCAGAGACAGATGACCAGTCATATCCCCCCCCCCCGAGGTGCATGCCCTAACGTGGCAGGGTTATGTTACTCATATTGTGTGTATGGTATCTTGCATTGCTATGTCATTTGCTTAGTTTAGACATTCTTTGTGTGAATGCCACCTGTTTAGTGTCTAATTACCATATATTTGAATTATGCAATGCCATCTTGTTGCAAGACATTATATATGTGAATTATGCAATGTTATCTTGTTGCAAGGCATTATGTATGTGAATTATGCGATGCCATGCTGTTCAGGCAAGCGTCATATATGTGAGTTATATCATGCCATCCTTTTTTTGTATTTCTCATTGCTTTTGTCGACAATGTTTGTATATTCAACTGCTCTTCCTGTGCATCAGCCATTTGAATTGGTGATGGAGAAATCTGGAGTGAAAACAAGGTCTTCAGAGCAGACAATTCTACCTGCTGAAGCAGATATCTTGCTGGTTACACATAGCTCTTCAGAGGAGGATTCAGAGGCAGATGACCAGTCCTATTATCCCCCTTAGGTGTATGCTCAAACTTGGCAGGGTTATATTACTCATATAATGCATATGTTGTATTGCAATGCTTAGTTTTTACATCATATACACAATATTAAATGCCATTTCCTTAGTTGACACATCATATATGCGATTGCCCTCTGCTCACTTCCTTAGTATATAAATCATATATTTCAATTATGTCATGCCATGATGTTTACATAGACAGCATGTATCTGAATTATGGCATGCCAACCCATTTTCTAAAGACATAATATAGTTATATCATCTCATCCTGTTTACATAGTCATCATATTTTAAATTATGTCATTCTATCCGTGAATTATATCATGCCATCATGTTTCCATCGACGACATGTTTGTGATTTATGGCATGCCAACCAATTTAATAGACACATTGTATAGTTATATCATGTCATCCTGTTTACATAGTCATCATATTTTGAAGTATGTCATTCTATCCTGTTTAGTTAGCCATCATACATGTGAAATTGTGTCATGCTATCCTGTTTAATTAGCCATCATATATGTGAAATTATGTCCTGCTATTCTGTTTGCTTAGACAACATAAATGTGAATTATTTCATGCCCTGTTTTCTTCCCTACTATCCATTGCACCTGTCTATCTTACAATGTCTGTACATTCAATTACTTTTCTTGTTTATCAGCCATTTCAATTGGAGGGAGTGATGGCAGTATCTGTGGGAGTAAAAACACGGTCTTCAGAAAAGATCGTGCTACCTGTCGATGCAGATAGAACCACAGTTGTACTTGCCCAAGAACCAGCCCCACCACACATAACCCACACTCATGCAGATTGTACCCCTACCCAGTTGGACAAAGAACCAGCTACACCCCTTCTAACCCCAACCCCAGCAGATAGACACCCAGTTCCCATTGACACAACACCGTCTCCACCATAGAGCACCCAAACACGAGCAGTTAGTAAGGCAACTACAATGCCCAAATCATGAGGACCACCACTCCGAACCCGAAGTCAACACTTTAAGCAGAAGAAGAATTGTTCTCAGGTCAGGTTCCGTAGCTATGGTTCATACTACTTTGCTCTTGCATCACTGTATTTACTGATACCAACCAATTTCAAATTTGAAGGATGTAATTGAAACTCCAATGGCGCAACAGGTATGTCTTAAACCTGTTTCTTCAACGTGTTTGGCTGTTTGCTGTTGTAACTTACTCTATGTTGATTTCAGTTTCAATTGAATAAACAGTTATGTTCTCATGCCATGCACATTACAAGTGTTGTTATTGTTGTGTAGTTTCACACACTTATATTCTATCTATGCTGCTTTGTCTTAAATAGATATGATTCGAACTGTATCTATCTTGATTTAGCAACATAAACTAGAATGATATAGACCATACAGTGACCATACTACATAGATATATGTTTGTTTCATGATGTTATCTTGTCTACCTTACTACTGAACTGGTTTACCGAAATGAGTTTCATATACTACATTGTAAACCTGAGATGTGTTTGTTTGTTTCTCTTTTAGAACGCGGATAAAATATTGGAGAAGAGTACCCTGTTATGCAATGGTAAAGTAGTGCAGATAAGGTTCAAGATAGTGAGACATCCCTGTTGGTCTCCAAGAAAGCTGATAAAAACTATATTGAGGACACTGAGACAACCCCAAAGTCCTGTCTTGATGTAGTGTTCGAGTTATTGGCTACCACTGCTGGCACCAGCTCTTCAAACTCGTTGCCTGAATCAGTTCGGCTTCTTGAGTCTCAACTTCAAGTTGAAAGACATCGATCAGATGTTATGCGACGGGAAGCCGAAGGACTGAGGAAGACCCTGTAGAATTCAGATGCATACTTTCTGGTGCAACAGCAAGCGCTGGAGGACTTAAGCGCCAAACAAGAGAAAGTTAATAAGCCTGATAAGCATCTTGCCAGCATTATGGGTACCTAGGATATTGTTTCTTGAGATCTTCTGAAGTGGTTTTAGTTCTGGGCTTGTTTTGCTGCGGCGTTTATATGCTACTGTGTTCCCTATATTTGCACTGGTGGCGAACTTTGATGCCCAGTGGATTTAATATGTGTAATAGCCGTGATAGCCTAGTGTAAGTTGCTTGCTTATTTATTTCCTTGTTGTCTTGTTTATTTGTTTGCTTGTAGTCAGTGCAGTTCTTTTTCTGCGGTTTGCTAGTGGCTACAATAACCTATTTTTTAAAACTAGGCCACAAGAACCATGGGCTAATATTTACTGTAGTGACACTGGGCCTCCTACGGACCGTAGAAACAGTGGGCCTTCTACGGGCCGTAGAAACATTGGGCTTTCTACGGGCCGTAGAAACAATGGGGCTTCTACGGGCCGTATCATCAATGGGCCTTATACAGGCCGTATGATCGATTGGCCAAACATGGGCCAATAACAAGCCGCATTATGGTCGTAAACGGGATAGAGTTGGAATCATCCGTCCATGGGCCGACCATAACGGGCCATCGTTAATAGGCCATATTTGATGACGCTATGAAAATGGCCCAACGTATTAACGGACCACAAGCGGGCCTACTGTAACCACAGGCTGAATTTGGCCCACAAGCAGAAAATGACAGTAATGAGCCGTAAGTAAACAAATGCTGGAAATGAGCCCAAGAATAAATGGGCTCTGAGAAGGCCGAAAGATAACATGGGATGGAAACGGCCCAACGGGATAACGGGCTGTTAATGGGTATAAAGTGATACGCTGTTCATTACGGGCCAGTTTCACCATGGGCCGTTAATGGGTGTAAAGTGATACACTGTTCATTGCGGGCCAGTTTCTCCACGGGCCGTTAATAGGCCAAGAGTTACATAGGGCCTCATATGGGCCGAAAGATGTCATGGGCCATACATGGGCCAGAAGTGAAAACGGGCTGGAATCATATTGGATGGCCCAGATGATGCTACTGGGCCTAATTCGGATAGGGCATAACGTGCCTTGGGTTAGCGGGCTGTAAATGTGCTATATGCGAACATACCGTCAACAGGCTTTCCATGGGCCGGCCCACCACCTTTTGACCAAGTCAAACGGGCCGGCCTTTTCATAGGTATGGGCCTCTGTTGGGCCGTGCCACGTGTCGATGTATCATAGGCGCCTTCTGTCCAATGAGTGGATGACATATGTCCCAACAATGAGCCGACACGTGTTTCCTCCAGCCTATGATGATTTTACACGTGGAAAAGCCCCATTGGTCAGGGCTGTTAACGGGTTATTGGATCCAAAACCCGACCCGATAGCTTAACGGCGTTCCGTTACGGTGGATGCCACGTGTCGGTCACCCTTGACGAAAGCACTTCTGTGACGCGTGATTTATCATCATGGAAGTGGACACTTCCGTCATGATAATTTTGGTAATGTCATGGAACACTTCTATGACAGCACAGGTATGGCTATCTTGATTCTGTCATAAAATCGTCATGGATGTACATGCATGACAAAAAACGCGACCTACTGTGACAAACACGTATCATCACGGAAGTGTATTTTTTTGTAGTGGAACTTGGGCGCTGGCGGCCCCATCCCGGCGACGGATGTTGGCGGGGAGGGGGCCACTTCTTCCCAGCTCGACCCGGGTAAGTAATTTTCTTTCTGTCCCTGTTTCTTCTTCTTTTTTGAACCTTGGTCTTGGCTTCGTTTCAATCTCCTTCTTGGTATCTAGATCCTTCCTCTGCGGACCGGGAGGATATCGACACATCAAGGAGGTCGCAAGGGATGCTGAGGCCGAGGCCGACAAGATCGCTGCCGAGAAGGCCGCCAAGACCGCTGCTGAGGACGCCGCAAGGGGCCTGCCCGGGAGGCCGGTAAGGCTGCCGCCGAGGAGGCCGGCAAGGGGCCTGCCGGGGAGGCCGACAAGGCTACTGCCAAGGAGGGGGTGGTCAACAATCAACCCTCCTCCTTTGCTGCCTCTAGCTCGGGCAGGTACTTGAAGGTGGGCGACGACTTGTTCGTCCACCTTCCAGGGACGACGGGCACCAGGGCGCCGGCCGAGGGTGAGGTGTTTGACGACGAGGCGCTCGCCGCCGCCGGGCTCGAGGTTGTCGACGAACCGAGCGCCAGTGGCGGTGGTTCCCAAGAGGTGCATCTTCTTCGTGCCATGGGCGCCAGCTTCTGGAAGCTCCAGGCGCTCCACCGTGCCCGTCTGGACAAGGTGAAGTCCAGGGTGGCGGCGGCGGGCAAGGCGGAGGCAGATCTCGAGGAGCGCATCGCCGAGACGAAGGCCTGGTTCCGCCAGGCCCACAAAGAGCTGAAGGCTGCCCAAGATCAGCTGGCCGAGTGCAAGCAGTGGCTCATCTTGAAGCAGGCCGACGTCGAGAAGGCCCAGGAGGTGGCGAGGGAATAGGCCGCCAGGGCCGAGGCTGCCCAACACCAGCACCAGGCCGAGCTGAACTCCCAGGAGCAGAACCTCGCCGCTTGTGAGGTGGCGCTCGCCGCCACACTCTGCGGCAAGGATGAGGAGGTCGAGAAGCTCGTCACACAACGGACCCGAGAGCTAGAGCAGAGGCACAAGGAGGCATTCGATGCTCCAGCCCTGGTCCATGGCAACAAGGTGAAGGATCTGGAGGTGGAGCGGGACAACCTGAAGAACAAGGCCCAGGAGCTGGCGATGGAGAAGGACATGTTCAGTTGCGCCTTGACAGAGGCGCAGGCCGCAATCCTTGACAAGGCCGAGCTACTCACCCGAGCCAACGATTCCATGAAAGACCTGAAGCTGAAGCTGAAGGGTCTTGAGGGGACGCTTTCGAAGGTCCGGGCCCGGGAGGAGACCCTGACCAAGAGTCTGGACAAGGAGAGGTAGCTACGGAGGAGTCACAGTTCCAACCACGAGGATTTCGTGGAGGGCAAAAACTTCTAGATCAGCCGCCTCGCCGACGTCATCGGTAGGATCACCACGAAGCTGGGCACCATGGGGATGTCAAACGTAAGGTACACCCCGAAGCCGAACGTGAGTCCCAACGCCAAGCTGACTCTGTTCTTCGAGGGCGTCAATGGAGCCTTGGAGCAGTTTCGCTCTAACAAAGCGAGCTCTCTGGCCAATGACGCCCGACAGCTTTGCCGGGGTTCCCTAGCCAAGGTCCTCACCAAGGTGGCGTACTGGAACCCCAACCTTGACTTCGACACCATGCTGGAGAGCTTGCCGGAGGATGTGGACCAAGCGACGCTCAAGGAGCGTATCGAGCCCATCATCAGCCGCATCGACGGAATTCAGAGGGTTGAAGGCCAGCACCGGGACTAGGCACCCCGTTTCTCATCGCCACTGCAAGTTCACGACCAAGACAATTTTTATCTTTAGTTTGAACTGCAACAAGAATTGATGTAATATAACTCTGTAGTACTTTGAAACGATGCATGTTATTCTCGAGTTTGATCTCTCTTTGTATGTCCACCCTATGTTGATTGGGTAGGCTTGCCGGTGCGTAAACCCAAGCCGAGGCGCCTTGAGGATGGATCCCCAATAGCCTGCCGGGTGTGCTTGCTGCCAGGCGAACCACCTTACCGTTCTCAGCGCGGCCGCTTGAACTATCGAGCGGACTCAAGACAGAACAAGAGTGTTGCCAATAGCGGAAGGCCACCCTGCCGCTCTTGATGCAGCCGCTTGAACTGTTGAGTGGACTCAAAACAGAACAAAGGCGTTGCCAATAGTGGAAGGGCCCCATTGCGTGCAGGTTTCTCATACAGAGGGAAAGATCTCCAAGGAGTTAATCGTATATAAAAAGAATTACCTAAAGTTTTGCATGACTTAGCTTTTCTGTCGTTGCGCGAGCGTTCGCTGCATCCGCATATGATGTCGCTCATTCAGTCGCCTTCTTCCTTGGAAGCCATGGCGATGAAGAACTGCTAAACTAACTGCTATACCAGATTTTCACAACTGCGCCCCCTACCTGGCGCGCCAAAGATGTTGGTGGGAACAACACCTATGGGATCATTGGAATCCCTACTACGGTCAGCAGGCATGGGGTTGTGGAAATAGCGGGTCTAGGAGCCAGCACAAAGATCATTTACCCAGGTTCGGGCCGCGAGGATGCGTAATACCCTAGTCCTACTTTGGTGTATATTTGAGTGTTCTTGTGTTCTTGAGCTAGCCACGATACGCGACTCATTCAAAAGAGCCGAATCCCCCTCATGTATGCCTCGGGCCTCCTTTTATAGAAAAAGGGGACGCCACAAGGCACACAGGATGTGGAAAGGTGTACAGTGGCTGAGCTTATCACCTATCATTACAGGACAAAACGCATTAAATGCGCCCCTTAGGTGTCCCCTTGCTTTATTGGGGACGGTAACGAGGCCCATCCCGTCCGTCGCCGCCTCGCCTTGCTTCGACGCGCGTCCTGGCCAGTCGAGGCGTGTGACGCCATGTAGGCTGGCAGGCTGCTGAGCTGGTGCGGTGGCAGTGTCTTCACAAAGATCTACATGCCACCACGCAGATGCTTGTTGAACTGGTCTAGAGGCTGCATGTCGCCATGCAGGTGCTAGCCTAGCTGGCTGGGTTGGCAGCTGCATGGGAACAACGATGGAGTCTTAGCAGGTGCGGGCCTGGCCGCGGCCCCGCTGATGTCCTCGGCAAGGGCCTTGCTGGGGGTCCCGACAAGGGTCTTGCCGTGACATCGCGGTCGTCCCCAGCAAGGATCTTGCCAGAGGTCTCGTGGATTTCCTCGGCAAGGATCTTGCCGAGGATCGTCATCTTCTGCTCCTAATCTGATCTTGTGTATTAATGATCTTCACGAAGATCTGCATGCCACCATAGAGGCGCCTCCTGAGCCTTGGTTCCAATGCGGTTGATGGTATTGGAACCCTTGGGCTCAAGGGTGGCGCGCTTCGCTGGCGTTGGGCAAGTTGCCCCGGCAAGGCTCTTGCCGGGGCTGCGGAGGCGACGCCCGTCAAGGGTCTTGCCGGGGGAGTCCACCTCGCCCTCTTGCACTTTGCTTTTTTGGTCTTGGCGTTGCTTTGATTGTCTTATGGCTTTGGCTTCCCTCCTCTGCCCTGCTAAGTGTGGCCATGGGCATGGCTCTGACTGCCCGTGCATAAGTAAAGGGGTACAAAGGTGGGCCCCTACTTTTGTACACCGACACATCCTCCGCCTTGGTGCTCTCACCATGACGCTGCCATCTGTCGTTCTCAACATTATCAACAAACAAAAGGAATTGGGAGATGGTTATATGTGGAGAGACTGATAGTACGGGCCCACCAGGTCCATGGCCTAGGTTTTGTTGTTTAACATGCGCGGCCTATCATACAGACACAGTTGATCCAACATATTTCAACATTATTTTTATGTCCAACAAGTATCAAGCAGCCTCTCGGCCTCCTAGCCTACCTTGTTTTATAACATCAGCATCCCAACTCATGTTTGCTTTTTCAAGACAACGCACTACTCAGTTCTTTTTGTCTATAACAATGTCAAACAAAACCTATGTTTTCCCTTCTATAATAGTATATTTATATTTTATTTTCTTACACACACACACACACACAGATATATATATATATATATATATATATATATATATATATATATATATATATATATATATATGAAACAACCTAAGGTTCCCGTTTGACCTGTCCTTCGTCCAACCTATAAATAGACCTTCCCACTTCTTTATTTTTATTTTTTTATTAATCCTATCTCTGATTTTTCTCCAACTTTCTTTTTTGAAGTAATCTGATTTTTTTCCACTAGTTTTCCCTAGAACGAACTCAATTGTCTTGTGTCTAGCCTAACAGATAATAATACCTGACGTCTTATTAACTCATCATATTAAAATAATATTTTATTTGGTAAATTGGTAAGTTCTTACAAAATAATAATAATAGTAATAAATGTTTAACAATAAGTTGGCAAGTTAATTCTTGGTGATTTCGTACATACGCTTGCTAAGATTTTACTGACCAATGCAGTAATAGACGTGCAATCACATATTTATGTTTTTATATCATTCATCTGTCCAGCCCAACAAGATAACCAAGCCCCGCAAAGCTATGTGTTTCAAAAAAAAACATGCAAGTGGGCTGCATAGACGCTACATTATTATTTCACCCAGCCAACCAAATGGACTGGTTGACAAGTGGGCCAATAGGTCGACGCCTAAGCAAGGCATTGGATTTACATCCAACGGCCGACATACTTCTTCAATCTCTTGCTTCTTTCTCTAGCGCTGACGAGACCGCCTGCTCTAACCTCCTGCATCCAGTGGCGGTGCTTTGCACGCCTCCCAAGAAACGCTACCCCACCGACGGCCAGGCCATCCCTCCACTCATCCGTACCTCTTGTTATTCTTGTCCGAGTGTAGCCCCACCCCGCACCTGAACCAGTCAAGTCTCACACTGCTCTCCGTCTACTACTCACTGCCGCGTCTTCCCCATCTCCGGGTCATTCTCGTCTTGGCCCGCGCCATCGTCCACCGCCTTGGTGTGCTCAGTGCAGTGTGGTCAAAGTGTTCAACAAATGAGAGTCATCAGAAGACGAATGTATGTCGAGAGGCTGACAGTGGGGACGCACCATGCCCATGGACACATGCATGCAACTGCCCCCTTTTTACACGGAAAAATAATGTTTCCTCCCCCTGACAGGTGGGACCATCCAGCTACAACCTCGCATGCAAGGAAGTGCGTCCTTATTACGCACAAAAAAATGAGTCCTCCCCCTGACAGCTGGGGCCAACCAACTAGATCTTCGCCCCAAGGAAGTGTGTCCTTATTACGTGGAAAGAAATGATTCTTCCCCTGGTAGTCGGGACCCACCAGCTATATCTTTGCAAAGTAAGAAGTGCCTCCATAACTCCCTTAACAATTGGGACCCACTAGGTCGAAACATACATGGCATTTTCTGTCTTTTCAGGAATGTGTACACACATAGCGGTCGATCGGTCTCTCTGCAGCGATGAATTATGGCCGAGCAAGGAGCAGTGCATGTCGTAGTAGAGCCCCATGTAGCAGTTCAGGCAATCCTATCTAAATTGTGTACACGGCCACGCTGAAGGAAGGTAAATACGTCCACGTATGTATATACGGGCAAGGTCTTGAACACATACAACAAAGGCGTCCTATTCATCTGCAGCCAACCGTCTGGGTAGGAATGGAGGAAACAACGTCATGTTATTCGGGAGGCAACTAACTAGGTCGAAATGTGTCCTGTTCATTAGGAGCCAACTGGCTTGGATGGATCAGCCGAGATAGGGTCCTGTTCATCGAGTCAGGGTCTGGCGTATCGCAAAACAGGGGAAACAAAGTTCTCTTCGACCAACTATGGTCGAAACGGGGTCCTTCTCATCGGGAGGTGTGTGGCGTACCGCAAACGGAGGATACAGACTTCCCGTCAACCGCCTATGGTCAAAATTGGGTCCTATTAGTCAAGAGTTGTCTAGCGTACCGCAAAATGGAGGAAACGGACTTCTCTTCGAGCGCCTACAGCCAAAACAGGGTCCTCTTAATCGGGATGGGTGTGGCATACCACAAAACGGGACTCCACAAGCTACTGTTCATCCACCGTCTACTACCTCACTCCAGCCTCCATGGGCTATTGTTCATCCACCGCCGACTTCCTCCAGCCGCCACCGGCTAATGTCGTCCTACCTCCACGGTGTCACGTTCATCCAGTGGCAACCGCCTACACGGGTGGGTTCCTATTCATCCAACCCCCACCAGGGACTATTCATCCACAGCCAACCAACCGGCTAGATCGACTCGTTCTACATATCGCACGCGTGGTAGAAACAGGGACTATTCATCCAGAGGCAACCCAACCGGCTATCTACGTCTCGCACAAGGGCTTGATCGGATTCGGTAAGAAGCGAAGGGATCACTCGGGTTCATTTAGCAGCGACGGAATCGCTTAGGTTCAGTTAGCAGTGAAGGGATCAATCGGCTTCAGTATGTAGTGGGATTGATCGATCGCTAGGGTTCAATATCGAACGTCTCGCTTAGGTTTAGTTAGCGAGCGCCCACACATGCGCATACGAAGGAAACGCGCAAACCACACTGGATTTCTCGACCCCAACCACCCATCATAACCGAGAACTCCCTAAAAATTTCCTCGCCCTCACTTCTACCATGATTTTTTACGTTACGGACGGCCCAAAGAATGTCATGTAGGTGCGTCTCCGGCCCGCCCAAGATGAAAAAAGCCCAATTTATGTCATTATTTTTTGTCATAGAAGTAGGAGCCCACCACATCTATGATAATACCTGTTTTTGTCACAATTATCGTCATAGAAGTGTCATAACCATGACAGAAAAAGTTTTGGTTCGAGCCATAATGTCACATATGTGTCCTTTTTTTGTAGTGAGAGTGAATGACAAACTACTCCCAAAAATATATAAGTGAAGGTCAAAGAGTAGTTAAAAAATTAAGTAGCTATGTAAAGACTCTCTCCAACTTAAAGCTTTCAGGTATAATAATTTTATTAAACAACTAACAAAACAAAAATGGAAGGACACTCCAAGAATATCGCAGATCATGTGAACAAATAAAAACTTAGCCTCAACCAAAAATAACCGATAGTTGATGATGAAGAGAGGTGGCATGCCTACCGGGGCATCCCCAAACTTAGATGCTTTACACTTCTTGGAATATTAACATGGGGAGCCTTGGGCATCCCCAAGCTTGATCTCTTGCATCTCATTAATTCCTCTTATATCACGGTTTCTCCTAAGTCTTAAAAACATCATCCACATAAAACTCAACAAGAGCTCATGAGATAAGTTAGTATAAATAAATTTAAACCCTTAATATTCTCTACTATAGAAAATTACTAAATGTCTTTGCATATTTAATACCCCATATCCATTAATAGAATCATTAAACAAAAAAACATATGCAAACGATGCAAGTATAATGGTAATCTATCTAAACAGAATAGTCTGAAAAAGATGAAGAAAATTTCATACTTCTTTAATTCAAAAAATTCTGAAAACTTACCACATGACAGAGAACTCATGCATGCTTACTGTGTAAAAATTTCAAGATTTTATCATGTTATAACTATTCGAGAATATTCAAGACATAACAGAAAATTTCTGTTTACAAATAGCAACTCGTAAATTTTTAAACTGAGCATGGTAAAGGCTATACTTGACACTTTTTTTGAAATATAAGATACAAAACATGATTTGAAATAATAGCAAGCAAAGCCATTTAAAATCAAATGACGCTTCAAGCAGAGCTCATATGTGACGAATAAAAATATAGTCCCAAATGAGGTTACCGATAATGTTGAAGACTAAGGAGGGGATGCCATGTGGGGCACCCCCAAGTTTAGATGCTTGAGTCTTCCTTGAATATTACCTAGTGGTTCCTTGGGCATCCCCAATCTTAGGGTCTTACCACTCCTTATCCCAATACATGAAAACTACAATCACACAAAACTTAACGGAACTCGTGAGATAGGTTAGTATGATAAAGAGCAAATCATTCACTTTGGTATTGATGAGGACATCACTACTACAATTACACCCACAACCCCTGCTGCTACATATACTGGACCAATTACTTGAGAACGTTCATGCTAACGAAATTAATAGGTACTTATGTTTCTTGGTAACGATTCTAATGTTCATGAGAATATAATGCCGCCTAAATTGGATACTGTTGTTTTGCTTACAAAAGAAGGATCCAGCATGGACAAGAAGGACGGGCATTGGATCATGATCAAGAATGGAGATAATGGCACGCGCAAGGAGAACAAGAACAGTGTTTTTTCATGGAATTTTCAGCACCTTGGACCCACCATGATGACATCCAAGGACATGGACGAAATATACAAGATGGTATTTCATAAATTTCGTCTGTAGCTTAATATAGTACTGCGCCACCTTATTTTCGGGCTAGGCTCATGTAATTTTGAAATAAAATTTTGTAAGATATTTTTAGAGTCTATAATGTAGGGGAAATGACTAAGGAGGTGTTTTAGTCCCACCTTGCCAAGGGTGGACGAAATCCCCTCTCTTTTTCCCTATAAATACAACTCTTAATGCACCGTTTAAACTAGGATTTTTATTTAGATTAAAAATTGCCATAGTGCAATGCACGTACTTCATTTGTGTCCACTGACCAGGCCAAGAAATTTCAGAACCCCACTTTGACAAATAAAGCTTTCCTCTTAAATTCACAATATCCAGATTGCAATCTCAGTTTCTTGCTTGTTCTTTGTTTGGTTGTACAAAGTAGACCCTTGTGGTCAGGTTGATCGTTCTCTAGCCTAGTCAATAACCTCTAGGAGTTGGTTTAGCTATTGCTAACGCATGACGCCTTCACACGTTCATAGTCGGATGGTCAAAGTCGACTTCCACCAAAATGATAGCTATAAGTGTATGAAAGATCAAAATGAAAACTAAGTGGGTGTGCATCCAACTTGCTTGCTATATAAGACCTCGGGCATTAATTAGTGGAAACGCCATCATCGGAATATACAAGTCAAGTTCTATAATGAAAAATTCCCACTAGTATATGAAAGTGACAACATATGAGACTCTCTATATGAAAAACATGGTGCTACTTGGAAGCACAAGTGTGGAAAAGGATAGTAACATTGCCCGTTGTGTGTTTTTCTCTCATTTTTTTGTTTTCTCTTTTTTTATTTTTTTATTTTTTCTTTTTTTGATGGGCTCCTTTTGGTCTCTTTATTTTTATTGGGATCTTTTTGGCCCTCTTTTTATTATTTATTTCCTCAGTGGGACAATGCTCTAATAATGATAATCATCACACTTCTATTTACTTACAACTCGATGTTGCAACTCGATAAAACTAAAACATATGACTCTATATGAATGCATGTGGTAGTGTATCAGGATGTGCAATGATCTAGAATAGCAAAGATATAAAAAAATAGACAAGGCATGAAAATATCATGCTAGCTATCTTACGATCATGCAAAGCAATATGACAATGAATCCTCAAGTCATGTATATGATGATGATGGAAGTTGCATGGCAATATATCTCGGAATGACTATGGAAACGCCATGATAGGTAGGTATGGTGGTTGTTTTGAGGAAGATATAAGGAGGGTTATGTGTGATACAGTGTAGCATATCACGGGGTTCAGATGCACCAGCGAAGTTGGCACCAACTCTTGAGGTGAGAAAGGGCAATGCATGTACCGAAGAGGCTAGCAATTTGCGGAAAGGTGAGAGTGTGTATAATACATGGACTCACATTAGTCATAAATAACTCATAGACTTATTGTGAAATTCTATTAGCCCTCTAAGAAAAGTACTACTATGCATGCCCCTCGGGGGGAGGTTGGTAGGAGTTAACCATCGCGTGCACCTGACCTCCACGCAAAGGAAGACACTCAATGGTAAATCATGCTCCATCTTCTTAGCATAACTAAAGACTATGCGTGCATGCTTCCGAAATCACAAACCTTAACACCAATGTTCTTACTAAACCACAATCATTGACTAGTACCTCCCACATATTACCTTCTCTATATCGCAAAACTATTGCAAGGAATCAAACACATCATATTCTGTGATCTACAAGTTTTATATAGGGTTTTATGACTAACCATGTGAATGACCAATTTCGGTTGACTCTCTAAATAGATATAAGTAAAGCATGAGAGTTTAAATTCTTTCTACAAAGGACCGCGCTCTAATAAATATAAGTGAAGCAAAAGAGCATTCTACAAATAACAGTTTTATATAAGTAGAGAAACAGGCATCCAAACTTCAAATGATATAAGTGAAGCACAAGAAGCATTGTATAAAGCCATACTCAAAAGATATAAGTGAAGTGCAAAGAGCATTTAATAAATCAATGAAGGACTATCTCATACCAGAATGGTGCATCACTAAAAGAAAAAGAAAAAGAAAAAGCAAACGACGCTCCAAGAATTTACACATATCATGTGAACAAAACAAAAACTGAGACATACCGATAATTGTCGAAGAAAGATGGGATGCCTTCCAGGGCATTGCCAAGCTTAGATGCTTGAGTCTCCTTGAATGTTTACCTGGGGTGCCTTGGGAATCCCCAAGCTTGAACTCTTGCCTCTCCTTATTCTCCTCATATTGATACCTCCTCGATCTTCGAACACTTCTTCCACACAAAACTTAACCGAACTTTTTATTAGAGGGTTAGTACGTATAACATCAAATCCTATCATGTCCTACTGTAACATTATTGACTGATTATAATCAAACATTACCCATTTTATGCTATCACAATTCTATGGCCCCCAAGTCAACGGGGCTCAACAAGATTTCAAACATAAGCTAATAACAAAACTATAACAACAATCTATGAAAACAGAACAACATGTAAAGATGCATTTGGTGCATATACTTATGTAACTCAAACAATTATAAAAAATAGAAAAAACTTCAGCAAAAGTTTGAAGTGCCAGTAAATAATGAAAATTCAAGCACTATAGCAAAAGTTTGTGTTTTTTGCAGCACACACCAAACAAGCAATTTAAACATCCTAGAGGCAAATCTTTGCAAATTATTTTTATAATAAAATGGATTTGTACAAAGGGATAATATTTTTTGTTAAAAAGTTTATGTAATCAAGGTTCACAAAGTTCCCATGTGCATGAACAAAGTTCAAGGCTGGCCCCCACTGCTACATTGCTCATCTGTCTCACTTCCACTTTTCTTCTTGAAAATGTTTTATGTTCCACTCTTTTTTTAAACTTTATAAAAGTTCTCAACAGAGTAAAATGACTCTCTAAAACTTCCAGGTTCTCTCCCAGGCAGCGCTTTCCTCAAAGCCATTAAGCTAGGCATAGCGTGCTCAAATAATCGATCTACCTGGATCCCAAGGTATATCAAAGCCAATTTTAATTGACAATGATTTGTAATTTAGTAGTGAGCACAAAGCAACATATATCATGCATTGACGAAGTATAACTCTCTTCTATGCATCGGATGTCATAAAAGAACAATTCATGCACACAAAGTAAAGGCCGATACATATCATAAGTTGTTTCTTGCAATTTTATTGTGTTGGAAATATAGAGAGGTGAAGATGTGGTTCCTCTTTCATAATAATTGCAAGTATGAGCACCAAGCACATGCATATTATATTCAACAAAATTATCATGTCCAATAGTAAAAAAACAACCCATCAATATAATCCTTAATAAGTGCACACTTCTCCGATATAGTGTAGTTGGGAGAATTCAAAATTATAATAGGACTATCATGTGTGGGTGCAATAGCAACAATTTCATTCTTAACATAAGGAACTATAGAATTCACCTCCATAAGCATCATTCATCTTGGCATCATGGCCATAAGCATAGCAAGCATCAATTTCATCAAAAAGGGATATTCAAATGAATCCAAGGGATCATAGCATTCCTACTTTGGTAAGAACGAAGGGAAATTAAACAATGTATGAGTTGAACAGTTACTCTCATTAGAAGGTGGGCACGGGTAGCTAATACACTCTTCCTCCTTTTGTTCTTCGCTCTCCTCCTCATCTTTTTCATCTAATTAGCTCACAGTTTCAACAATTTCTTCTTCCATAGATTCCTGCAAAATATTAATCTCTTCTTGGACAGCGGAGGCATCCTCAATATATTGTTTAACATAAACATTAAAAGCATAGTTTTCATAGCAATATTTAAGTATGGCAAAATTTTCAGATTTTTAAAGAGTAGCATCATACTTTTCAATCAAAGAAGCAATTTTATAGGCACCCTTAAAAGAAACAAATTCTTCAATTTGTTCAATATCATAGTAATTATAAACACCCTTGGCATAAGATGATAAGATTCCATTCTCCTTAAACTGCAATTGGAAGGGAAGGTGTTTTTTAGGGTCTTCAGAACAACAATTAAAGTCATGTATTTCACATAAATTCCAAGCATAGCAGTGCAAACAATTAATTTGATGCCGTAAAAGTTCCCCTTTTTGAGACAAGCGGTCCCGCAGAAAATAAGCATGCTCATCTAATGATTTTCCCTCAACTAAGCTAGTTGGGTTTTCAGCATGAGTACAAAGGAATCAAAGATGATTCAAGTAGAAAGACTTAGTAGTATGATAGGTTTTGGGTGGTTCTTCAACCATTGGGTTAGCAAGTACAACTATTTTTTGGTATTTTACGTCTGTACCCATAACTAAAGATAGAAAACAACTTAGAATATAAAATAAAAATTACTTAGTGATAAAGCAAACAAGCACACAAGAGAATATTCACCCCACGCTATTGCTCCCTAGTAACGGTGCTGGAAAATTGTAGCTTTTTAGTAAATAAGTGTGTCGAACCCCAAAGAGGAGCTAAAGGTAGAATTTATATTCCCTTCAAGTTCTATCGACCACATATACAACTCTAGCACACTTGAAGTCGCTTTACCTAGAACATGTATGAAACTATTTTGTAAGTATAATAGGATAGGTTTGCAAGAACAAAATTAGAAGTACTTAGAGGAAATAAAACAAGGATTAATATGCAAGATAATGAAAGTTAGTTGTTTAGTAGAAAGCTTTTTGTAACACAAGAGAAGGATTTGTCCCTAAGCAATCGATAACCAGACCAGTAATCATTATTGCAATTTTATATGAGGGAGAGGCATGAGCTAACACACTTTTCGTACTTTGATCATATGCACATATTGGAACACTAGCATGCATCCGCAACTACTAAAGATCATTAAGGTGAAACCCAACCATAGAATTAAGTAACAAGTCCTCTTTACTCCCATATGCAACAACCCCTTTGTCGTGGGAAAACACGACCACCTATGGGGCCATCGGCCCCTTGTGGTTCGGCGGGGGGGGGGGAGCACATTGAACAAAGAGCGGAGGGTGCAGAGCAGCACAACAGCGATCACACGGGCAGTTTTTACCCAGGGTCGGGCCGCCGCGAGGCATAGAACCCTACTCCTTCTTTGGTGGTTTGATGAGAGGACTGTGGTGGAGACGCAGCGCTTTAACCCGGCAAGGTAGCCTCGGGGCAAGAGTAGCTACGCGCGTACAAGAGTACAAGGGTCCGAATCCTTTCTAAGGTTGCTGTCGGTCTCAAAACCGGCGCATCTCGGGTAGGGGGTCCTGATCTGTGCGTCTTAGGCTGATGGTAACAGGAAGCAAGGGACACAATGTTTACCCAGGTTCAGGCCCTCTCGATGGAGGTAAAACCCTACTTCTTGCTTGATTGATATTGATGATATGAGTAGTACAAGAGTAGATCTACCACAAGATCGTAGAGGATATACCCTAGAAGCTAGCCTATGATGATTATGATTGTGATCGGCCTTCTAAGGACCAAACTATCCGGTTTATATAGACACCGGAGAGGGCTATGGTTTACATGGAGTCGGTTACAAGGAAGGAAATATAATATCCGGATCGCCAAGCTTGTCTTCCACGCAAAGGAGAGTCCCACCCGGACATGGGACGGAGTCTTGAGTCTTGTATCTTCACGCTCCAACAGTCCGGACGAAGCATATAGTCCGACTTTCCGGATACCCCCTAATCCAGGACTCCCTCAGTAGCCCCTGAACCAGGCTTCAATGACGATGAGTCCGGCGCGCAGTCTTGTTTTCGGCATTGCAAGGCGGGTTCCATTCCCGAATACTCCAAAGTAACTATCGAACACTTGAACCGTGTCCGGATCTGCAAAATGATCTTCACATACCACCATAGAGAGAATGATATTCACAAATGCAATCTGCTGACAACTCTCTTTTTTTAGTCGACGTGACATGTCATTACGGTCAGGTCATTATTCGAACCATTTTCCCACAACCAGCCACAATGCATATTGCGAGGCGGTTTCCTTGAAACGTCTTGTCAAAGCAGAGATCGTGTCCCCTTATCACGGGATTCTCATCAATACGGGAATGGGTAATCCCACCGCGCCATCAATCGTGGCGCTTGGGAAGTAAGCGATTCTTAACAGGCAAGCGGGGAGGCACACCGCTTTCGTCGCCTCTATAAAGGGATAAGGGTTCCCCATTTTTACCCACGCCTTCTTCCTCCTTTGCTGACCCTTGCCTCCTCGAGCTCCAGCGCCCTAGCCCAAGTCTTCTCCGCACAGCTAAACATGTCCGGAGCAGGAGGCAAGTGGGTGTCCTCCACCACGAAGGAGAAGCATATCGCAAATCTTCTGCGTGCTAGATTTCCATGATCTAGCCCCAAATTTTGTCCTCAACATCTTGGCGTTCATCGTCGTGTGCGATGCCTTCCTCCACATCAAGCCTCACTTTGGCTTGTGGCTACAAATCTTCTGCGTGAAGCCGAAGATCGTGAGCGGCTAGCAAGCAGAGTGCGGAGGGGCCATTGTGGGCAAAATGCCTAACATCACCTGGCTTAGCGGCTCCTTCACGGAGACCGTGAAAGGATGGCAATCGGGGTGGTTCTACATCACCGAGCCACGCGACGCCAACTGGGCGGCGGCCCCCGAGTTCCAACCCGGAACCCCCATGCGGCTCACCTCCTGGGAAAGGAAAGGCCTGGCCTGGGGCGAACCAGCAGAGCTGACCGGACTCCAAAACTGTATCAGGAATATGAAGGACAAGAACATCAAGCTTGTCAACATGATCCAGGTCATGGAAGGCGCTATTCAAGGCCTCCGAAGTACCTCCTCCCACATCCGAGGACCATGGACTTCACGCCGCGCGGCCTCCTCGTCCGATGAGCTTTTTGGCTACCATCGGATTCAGTTCTTCCCAATATATTCATGGGGGAGTCTTATGTAATTGTGTATATTTGATCAGGATTATGTGAAGACAGCGGAGCGGATTGATTGTCCGGCTTCGCTGCCAGAAGGTCCAGCCGATGCTCTCCTGACGAACATGCTAGTCCCGGCGCCCTACAAAGCACCGGAAAAGAAGGCCCCGGGGGCTAGAAAGGGTCTCCGGCGTAAGGTCGCACCAGACGCCTCGTCCAAAGACGACGAGTCACACTCCTCCCCCGAAGGGGAGGAAGAAGAGGAAGAGGTCGCCCCATCCGGAGAGGATGGGGGACCTAGGAAGGTGGACCAGGGGGCTCGGAAAGGCCCCCGGCGCAAGGCCGTCATACCCACGTCGTCTGAAGACGACGAGGCAGATTCCTCCCACGGAGGTGGGGGAAACAAGAAGAAACCCTGCCTCCCCGCACTGGGGAGGAGAAAAAGAGGAAAGCCGCCCCGAAGGGGGAGGCTGGGACATCCAAGAAGGGAAAGACGTCCCTTCTGGACTACTCCACCACGGCCGCTCATAGCGAGGAAGGGTGGCTGCCCAGGGTGAAGCCCCTGGCGAGATCGTAAGTCTCTGCACTCTATTGTACTTTAGTGTGACTTCGCTTCATAGTCTTGTTATAATGCCGAACACGTATGCAGTCCGGCCAGGGACCATCCCGAGGTATCGTCTTCGGCCTGATCCTTGAGTGATTCGGCGACGAACTCACTCCCGACGGCCACTACTCCTCAGCCTGCAAATGACACAGAGGTGTTGTCCCAAAGGCTCCCAGAGCAGGAGGAGGTGACTCTGGAGACGCCCCAAGGCGGGATTCCATACGTCGGACACGCGGGGTTCAAGATCCCCGCGGATCATGCGGATGAGAGCCGCATCAAGCCGGGCTCTCATTCGAATACTGTGGTGGAACCTGTGATGGTTCCAGATTCGGGCAGGCGGCCCCTCGCTAGGGAGGGCGAATCGTCCGTGCCAATGACTTCCTTATGCCAGACGCGTCGAATAGTCTGCTGGAAGCGCTTCACG
Organism: Triticum aestivum; assembly: GCF_018294505.1. Taxonomy (NCBI): domain Eukaryota; kingdom Viridiplantae; phylum Streptophyta; class Magnoliopsida; order Poales; family Poaceae; genus Triticum; species Triticum aestivum. The sequence continues at coordinate 336,215,701 of NC_057813.1, forward strand.
GCGCTTCCATGGATGAAGAGCACCATACTCTTATGAGTGCGGTGATTCAGAAGGTTCTGTCCGCCAAGAGCGGACTAACCAAAGCCTGCACCAACCTCCTAACAGGCTTTGAGGTGAGTAAGAAATATGTTAAATTACCACCCGATAGGTAGTAGCCCCTGATACTCTGTTTGGTGTTCGGAAAGAAAAGCCAAATAGAGGGTCAATTATAATCCGCAGGAGTCTAATAGTAAGTGTGTATGTGAGTAAGCAGGCTGTGCTGCTTGCCGCTGCTGTCCGCACAACTGAGGTCGCTGGACTAAAGTGGGACCTAGAGCAGGCATAGGCAGAGCTCGGCCTCAAGAAAAGGCAGCTTGAAGAGAGCAAAGGTAAGTGATACCCCGTTCGCATATAATGAACGATAGGCAAAGTTAATTCTAACGACAAAGCGTCGCGACTTTGTAATAGGGGCCACCACCGAAGTGGCGTCTTTGAAGAAAGCGTTGTCCGAGGCCGAAGACAAGGCGGCCTTGGAGCGCAAGGAGCGCGATAATCAGGATGCTAGAGTGGGCGAGGTACATCAAGATCTCCAGGAGCTCGGCAAGAAGTTTGAGTCCTTGGAGCATGATCTTAAGATTAAAGAGACTGAGCTTGCAAAGGCCCTAACGAGTGTGAAAGACGCCAAGGCCGAAGCCGAAAAGGCACAACAGGAAATCTAGGCGGCCACGAAGATAGCGGTGGGTAAGACATTCTTTATGCAAAGAAAACATGTGGAGGAGGCGTTTCTTTTACTTACTCGAATTCGGAGCTTTCCAGGGGCATTCGCAGATCTGCCACACAGCGTATCAGATGCCGTGGAGTTCTACCGTGCCAAGGAGGGGAGCTCCACGGAGAAGCTATTCTGGTCCCAATATGCTGGGGCAGAACACCCAATGCCTCTGAGTGACCAACTGAAGCAGTTCGTGAACTCCACAGGGCGGCCGAAGTGGCTATGAAAGATTTCATAGTCCGGATGTGGCCTGGTGAGCCCTTGCCCACTAGCTACTTCGGCCTGATCAAGCAGATGGTGGATGCTTGTCCGCAGCTTGAAGTTATCAAGCGATCCATTTGCATTGAGGGTGCCTGCCGGGCCTTTGCCCGCGCGAATGTGCATTGGGGCAAGCTGGATGCGGAGAAGCTGGTGAAGGACGGGCCGCCGGAGGGCAAGGCGCATCGCTATCCCGAGAAATATTATGATGGCGTTATGAAGGGAGCTTGTCTCGTGGCCGATGAATGTACCAAGGATACAATCCTTGAGTAAATGTACCTCTGTCGTTGTTGTAATGTAGAGACGAAGTTATTTGCGCTATGTAGTGCTGTTTGATTTAAAATATTACCTTCTGTGCGGCTATTTATAAAATTCTGAAAGTAGGCCAGTCGCCGGCTTCCGCTCCCACGTAACTAGTACCGGGGTGTTCCTAGAAAAACCCGGATACTATTTATCCAATTTTTTGGTCCCTTAAGGAGGTATCCGGCGCAGCGAACAAGCCAATCGGACTATGCGGCTTTATAACTTTCACTTAGCCATAGAAGTCTACAATTTTAAATTTTGGCGAAGCCCCTAGAATTTGGAGGGCCGAATTGGGGCGCTATATATGCCTAAATCGGACAAGGCCGATTCATCGCCTAAAGCGGAAAAAATCTTTAAGGATTTTAAGACCTCTCGAACAGCGACCAGCTCTCGCCGCATCATGCCGGTCAGTTTTTGGCTTACTCTTCTGAGGTGCTCGTTTGGAAGAACCGGGACACAATCGCAGTAGTTCTCCCCGCGCTACATTAGCCGATATAACAGAACGTAAGGTACCAAAACAAGGGAGCCGGGAAAACCCAACTATTGACTCAAGACGTGATTCGGAGCTGATACATATAGTGCTATAAGTTCGGGGTGCCGCACTGTTGAAAGTGTTCGGACTTGTTTTGCCGTATTATGAGGTGCCATATGAAGCCCCTGGTAAAATTAATCGTACCAAGGTGTACGAATGCAATATTAAATAAATGTTTGCAAGAAAAATGCGCAAATAGGAATAATAAGCTAACGCAATATATTATCTTCCATTGAATAATACGTTTAAGCGTATGTTTACAATGGTTGAGTTTTAAGCAGAAGTAAATAGGACTACTTAACATGTCCTATCCAAGGGCAGGCTGCATGTAGGTATATAAAACAGGTATAACGATCATCAACAGATTCCACCTGGGTATTTCCTTTTGTGCATAAAGCCTGTTGCCTCATTGGTCTTCCCTCCTGTGTAAGTCCGACAATCCGGCTCTTCTGAAGAGGCTGCACTAAAGCAGTGTCCTGAAAGATAAAAAGGGAGGGTTATGAAGGTATGTTGCGGTTATACCACACTGTTGACTGTTGCGCCTCCGCCTATGCCCATGGTATTTTGAGTGCGCAATTGTGTACGTGTGGCACGAATGCTGCTTTGCTGGGGCTTAAGCGGAGGCCGGACTGCTAGTCGCGCTCTTGGCGTGCCTGGTGATCCTGTTGCGGGGTGCTCTGGACTCGCTTGACGGTGCTCGAGGTTGTCGTTGCTGGATTGGTGGTTTGTCGGAGGAGGCCGCATTGTACTTCCGCCGCGAGGGCTGCAGTATGCTCTTCTGTACAGAGAGAGCGGTCCATATTTCCGTTGACTGTTATGACCCTGCGCGTTCCTGGCATCTTGAGCTTGAGGTATGCATAGTGTGGTACCGCATTGAATCTAGCGAATGCAGTTCGTCCCAGTAGTGCGTGGTAACCACTACGAAAAGGGACGATATAGAAGATTAACTCTTCGCTTTTGAAATTATTCGGATATCCGAAGACCACTTCCAGTGTTATAGAGCCCATGTAGCGGGCCTCTACTCCAGGAATTACACCTTTAAAGGTGGTTTTGGTGGGCTTGATCCTTGAAGGGTCGATGCCCATTTTTGCACTGTGTCCTGGTAAAGCAGGTTCAGGCTGCTACCGCCGTCCATAAGGACTCGTGTGAGGTGGAATCCGTCGATGATTGGGTCTAGCACCAATGCGGCTGAGGCGCCATGACGGATGCTGGTAGGGTCATCCCTACGATCAAAGGTGATCAGACAAGCTGACCATGGGTTGAATTTGGGGGCGACTGGCTCCATCACATGGACGTCCCATAGTGCTCGCTTCCATTCCCGCTTGGGAATGTGGGTGGCGTAGATCATGTTGACCGTTTTTACCTGGGGTGGAAATTTCTTCTGCCCCCCCCCCCCACGTTCGGACGCCGGGGCTCATTGTCATCGTCGCTGTGTAGCCCCTTGTCCTTGTTATCGGCGTTTATTTTACCGGCCTGTTTGAACACCCAACAGTCTCTATTAGTGTGGTTGGCTGGCTTGTCCGGGGTGCCATGAATTTGGCACGAGTGTTCTAGTATGCGGTCCATATTGGACGGTCCCTGATTGTTTCTTTTGAACGACTTTTTCCGCTGACCGGACTTGGATCCGCTGAATCCGGCATTGACTGCCATGTCTTCAGTGTTATCGATGTTGTTCCGTCGCTTATGTCTGTTGCGCCGTGGCTTGACATTATTGTCACGGACATCCGAAGTGCCAGAATGTGGCACAGTGCTGCTGCGAGCCAACCAGCTGTCCTCGCCCGTGCAAAAGCAGGTCATTAGTGTCATGAGAGCTGCCGTGGACTTGGGTTTTTCCTGGCCGAGGTGTCGGGCGAGCCACTCGTCTCGGATATTATGCTTAAAGGCCGCCAGGGCTTCAGCGTCCGGATAGTCGACTATTTGGTTCTTTTTAGTTAGGAACCGAGTCCAGAATTTCCTGGCTGACTCTCCGGGCTATTGAGTAATGTGGCTCAAGTCATCGGCGTCCGGTGCTCGCACATATGTGCCCTCGAAGTTCTCGAGGAACGCGTCTTCCAGGTTTTCCCAACTGCCAATCGAATTTGCGGGCAGGCTGTTTAGCCAGTGCCGGGCAGGTACTTTGAGCTTAAGGGGAAGATACTTGATGGCGTGTAGATCGTCTCCGCGGGCCATGTGAATGTGGAGAAGGAAATCTTCGATCCATACTGCGGGGTCTGTTGTGCCATCGTATGATTCGATGTTTACGGGTTTGAACCATTCTGGGAATTCATGATCCATTACTTCGTCAGTGAAGCACAAGGAGTGCGCGGCGCCTCTGTGCCGGGCTATGTGGCTACGCAGTTCGAATTGGTCTGGGTGGCTGTGTTCGGCCCGGCCGGACTTGTTGATAGTGTATCCGGCGTGACGGTCATCATCGCATGCTAGGGCGCGCCCCCGCGATCCGTAGATCGATCTTGGCTGTCCTGCTTTGTTTTCCAGTATATCTTGCAGGTCCTGCCTATTGCCCCGGGCTATAGTGTATTGGCGTGTGGGTGTGGGCTGGTATTCGGGATGATATGTCGTTTTATCCCGGCCACGAGGTGGCCGGTCAGCCGTGTGGCGCTCGAGTCCATATTCCTCAGCTGCTAGGACTTCAGTCCATCTATCTGTGAGCAGGTCTTGATCAGCTTGGAGTTGCTGTTGCTTCTTTTTCAGGCTCCTCACAGTGGCCATAAGCCGATGCTTGAAGCGTTCCTGCTCGACGGGATCCTCAGGCACGCCGAACTCGTCGTTGCCGAGGCTAATCTCGTCTTCGGAGGGGGGCATGTAGTTGTCCTCCTCCGGGTATCTGTCCGTCGCCTGTTTGTCTGGGCTGACCTGCCCGTCCTCCTGCTCGACCTGCTCGAAGGCAGGCTGATCAGGGTTGTATTCCTCTTCGGCACCATCCGAATTGTTTTCGTCTCCTGGACCGGTATTGCTGTTGCGGGGCTTGGAGCGGGGCCGACGACGCCCGTGCTTTGCTTTTCTCCCTGAGGGGTTACAATCCGTTGCCTCATCGCCATTGGTTTCCTTCGGAGTGTCCACCATATATATATCGTATGAGGAGGTGGCTGTCCACCGCCCAGTGAGCGGTGGTTCCTGTTCTTCTCCTGCATCGTCGTCCATACCGTCGATGTCTTCGTAGTCGAAGTCTAGCAAGTCGGTTAAATCATCGACCGTGGCAATGAAGTGGGTGGTGGGTGGGCAACAAATTCCTTCGTTGCCTGCTTCCCACTCGAGCCGGACATAGTTCGGCCATGAGTCTCCTGACAAGAGAGAGATTTTAACGAGTTCAGATGTCGCCGAAGGGCGAGTGCTGGAAGATATCCGCAGCGGTAAACTCCATTACCGGAGCCCAACCTAACTCGGCTGGCTCGGGAGCGCGCGGACTGGAACCAACAATCGGATACGAGTCCGGGGGTCCAGAGTCACAGGCTTCCTTAGAGGTGAGGCCTGTGTTTGGCTCCACCGCCGATGAGTGTGCGGCATGCGAGGCGGGGTCCATCCCTCCGTCCTTAGGCAACACGGTCTATTCCGGATTTAGGTCTGGGTCTGCCGCAGGGATGACATCCCGAGCATTGTCCGACAGCAGGTCTAAGCCGTGCTCATCGTGACCGTTCGGCGCTCCTGGCACAGGCCCGAATCCATGGAAGATCAAGTCTCCGCGGATATTAGCTGTGTAGTTCAGGTTTCCAAACCTGATCTAGTGGCCCGGGGCGTAGCTGTCGATCTGCTCCAGATGGCCGAGCAAATTGGCCCGCAGTGCGAAGCCGCAGACCACGAAGATCTGTCCGGGGAGAAAAGTCTCACCCTGGACCGTGTTGTTGACGATTGAAGGAGCCATCAAGCCTTGCAGAGACGACACAAAGGAACTCTCAATGAAAGCACCAATGTCGGTGTTAAAACCGGCGGATCTCAGGTAGGGGGTCCCGATCTGTGCGTCCTAGGCTGATGGTAACAGGAAGCAAGGGACACAATGTTTACCCGGGTTCGGGCCCTCTCAATGGAGGTAAAACCCTACTTCCTGCCTGATTGATATTGATGATATGAGTAGTACAAGAGTAGATCTACCACGAGATCGTAGAGGCTATACCCTAGAAGCTAGCCTATGATGATTATGATTGTGATCGGCCTTCTAAGGACCAACCTCTCCGGTTTATATAGACACCGGAGAGGGCTAGGGTTTACATGGAGTCGGTTACAAGGAAGGAAATATAATATCCGGATTGCCAAGCTTGTCTTCCACGCAAAGGAGAGTCCCACCCGGACACGGGACGGAGTCTTGAGTCTTGTATCTTCATGCTCCTATAGTCCGGACGAAGCATATAGTCCGGCTGTCCGGATACCCCCTAATCCAGGACTCCCTTAGTTGCCACGACCCCCTTTTATAGAATAAGGGGTCTCCACAATGGCAAATCAACCATTGCATACTGATTAGATAGCAAACAGTGCTATCATACCTAACTCTACAGACAGTACAAGGTGCATCAAATGCACTTCTTAATGTCACATCATAGCGCAGCCCGGCAAGCCTTGTCAAGCCATTCGGCCACTTTCTCGCCTGTTTGCATGACACGTCTCTGGAGGGTGTCATTCGGAGGCGATTTCCTTGAGAAGTGGCTCCCACATGCCAAATAATAGCCACTTAGCCACTTCGGGCCTTGACACAGCACCGATCGATGACCTGCATTGCTGTGAGGTGGAGCGGTGGAGCCTTGGCGGGATAGTCTGACCTCAGGGTCCCCAGCAAGCTTACCGGGGCAGTCTTGAGACCTATCTTCGGGGAAATCTCGACCACGCCAGGCTTGCCTGCTCGAAAAGGGAGGTTTTTCCTTAGTGTTGTCTTGCTCCTTTAGCTTGACTTGGTCTTCTTGATCTTCCCTTAGATTTCTCAAAGAGCTATCTCTTCTGCTTGGTCTTGGTCTTGGATGTTGTAACCGTGCTCTTGAGCATGTGTATAGTCCGGGCAACATACCTGGGGTTAGTTGCACCAACAGGAGCCCCCAGGCCTGGCCCGAACACGCTGTCGAGCTTCGTCGGGGTAGGACCTGTCAAGTACATAGGCGAGGAGGTTGTGGTAGTTCGCCCTTTGAGGTCTTCTTTCCTTCTTCATTAATCTGAGCTTGAGTAAGTTTCCGTCTTTCCCGCATGTCATGCGAGACATTGTGGGGAGATAATGAGCCACGATCCACGGGTTACCCACACCTCATGCTCACGGGGCGATAACTGCCATTCCACTATCTTCCCTGCTTCCGGCATTCTGCCACATGTGCTCCATGCAATGTGTCAGGTTGGTGGCGGATGTGAAGGGCACGGAAACGTGCACCATGGTAGAAACCCAGATGTCGCGGATTGGCTCGGGGGATCAGCCTTGGTTTCACGGGCCGTTGATGAAGGGGGGAGCCGGATTGGAGGAGCGGCGCGGCTACCTCCATGGAAAGGAGTTAGCCCCTGCCCTGTTCACCTATATAAAAGGGATGCTGGACAGGGCTCCTCCACACATCTCACTCCTTCCCTTCCCTTAGCAGCTCTCGTCCACCATGGTGAGAGGCCGGGAGCGCCGGGCTATTCCAACAGCGGCGACGAGAACTTCTACTCGACAGCGTCTCCCTCCTCCATCCGAAGACGCGGGGCAGAGTGCACCGTGAGAGGAGGTGGAGGGGGAGAGGTCGCAGCCATCGTGGCGTTCAGGGTCGAGGAGGACGAGGGGCCCCATGATCGCTCCTTCGTCGATCGCCTAACCTCCAACGGAGGGCCATGTCGGGGATCAGCCGCTGGAATTCATCATTAGGCTACACAGACCCCTGTGTGGTCATCTCCGCCTCCCTACTCCATTAGCAAGTGTGATGGAGCATGAATAGTTGCGCTCATTGAAGCTACACATAAGGGCCTGCGGTAATGGCAGCATGCGGGTGGATGTGGACTTCCCAACCCCTCATGTAATGCTCTTCCGACGCACTGGAAGACCTTTTCTCGCACCCACAACTTGTCCAAGGGGCATGTCCTCCATTTTAAATTAATGGAGGCTGATATGCTCTCCTTCAAGGTCTTTGGGTGCTCAGGTGCTCTCTTAGGGTGTTGTGCGGAGAGCTCGACCGACAACGAAAGCTCCTCCTCAAGCGATAGCGATGAGGAGGACAGTGACGGTGATGATGATGGCACCGACACCAGTCGAACACCAACCGCACCATCACTGTCAGGCAGGGGCACCATCATTTGCCCTGCATCCTCTCTCCAGCAAGGCGATTTGCCGGGGAGTTGGATGTGGAGGCGTGGATGGTGTCTTCGGCACCTCGATCAGCCTTCTAACTGGACGCCGACAGGCTTGCTCGTGGGATCTAGCTTTGTTCGCCCTGCTGTGTCCTTCTGGCCCTGGTGTCGGTGGTCAGGGGGTCGCCTCAGCTGCTCTCTTCACCATCACCTTCGTCTGCGCCCACCCGGTCTGGTCAGGCTCCTTGCCAAGGAGCTTGACGGGGTCAGGTTGGTCTTCTGCCCATGCGCTCCTTTTGTCTTCTTCACCTCCCATTGTGATGCCTAGGAGGAGAGGGGCAAGAAAGGGATTACGGGGAACTTATATTTTTCAATCTAAAAAAGTAGGCATCGGCCAAACTTTAGTCTAAATTATATAATATCTTTACCCATGTTTGTGTTTTGTAAGATCTGTACATGCTTATTAGCATATTAATGAAAAAGACAAGCTTAGCCGGGTACTTGTTCACGTATCACATCCATGCAGAGGTGAAATGCCTCTATACATTCAAGTAAACAAGTTTTCCCCAGCAGGATATCCTGCCGGTACCGTCAGTTTGTTGCCGCTGGTCTAGGCCTGTCAGGCATAAAAACACAAAGAGGGACCAGCCCCCCGCCAAACCTTTTTCGTCAAAGGCCATTGCGACCATCCTGACCGAAGCAACATTCAATTCAAAGGATGGGAGCACCTACGTTTCAAAGGTGGTGAGGTTTTCATATGCACAAGTTTCTCTTCATAGAACACGGATGAATAAGAGAGAGAACTTATCTGTTTGGCTTGGCGGGGATCGCTATGTAGGCTTGTCTTTACTTCTTTTCTTCGGGACCGAGTCCGTGGCAAGTATCCCTACAGCTTAGTTGTAACGCCCCGGATTCGATGCGCCAGGTGGCTGTCAGTTATTCGTCGTTGTTGCCATGTCATTTGCTTGCGTGTTGCATTTTATCATGTCACCATGTGCATTTCATTTTGTATATGTGTTCGTCTCATGCATCCGAACTTTTTCCCCGTTGTCCGTTTTGCAATCCGGCGCTCCTATGTCCTCCGGCGTTCCCCTTTTGTCTCTCGTTGTGGGTGGGTGTTAAACTTTCTTGGAATGGACCAAGGCTTGCCAAGCGGCCTTGGTATACCATCGGTAGACCGCCTGTCAAGTTTCGTGCCATTTGGAGTTCGTTTGGTACTCCAACGGTTAACCGGGTAACCGTAAGAGCCTCCTTCTCTTTGCAGCCCAACACCCCTTCCAAAGTGGCCCAAAACCCAGCAAACTCCCCTCCATGCTCTTGGTCGTTCGATCACGATCGTGTGGGCGAAAACCGCTCCTCATTTGGACTCTCCTAGCTCCCTCCACCTATAAAATAGCCCCTCCCCCGAAATCCCGCAGTCCAAACCATAGAAATTCCCCTCGCGCCGCCGGACGTTTCCTCCCTCCGTGCCCGGACACGTCCGCCGCCTCCGGACAAAAATCGCCGCCGCCCCGCAGCCACTGGCAGAGCGCCACGTGGCATCGCCGCCGCCCCTCCGCCGCCGGCCCGTCTGGCCCGCGGGGAGCCCGCCCCAGGCCTGATCCCGCGCGCCCCCGCGCCGCCGCCTGCTCCCGCGGTTCCGCCGCCCCGCCACGGCTCGGCCCCGCCGCCGGGGCCGTCCTCGCCAGCGTGCCCCGCCGCCTCCGCCGCCAGCGCCCCCGCCGACGCTCGCCGCCCAGGGCCCCGCCGCCGCGCCTCGGTCCCGTCTCCACCTCTCCTACCTCCGGCGCGGCCCCGCGCCGCCACGCCGCCGGGTCGCTCCGCCCCGGCCGCCTCCATGGCCGGCGCCACCGTGAACCTCGCCGGAGTCGGCCGAGCTCGCCGTCCCCGTGCCTCCCCGGCCCAGATCCGGCCGGATTCGGGGAAGGAGACCCCGGATCCGTCCATCCCCGGCCTCCTCCCGGCCTCTCCCTCGTCCTCCGGCCGCCTCCTCTCTTCTCCGGTGGAGATCCGGCAAGATCTCCGGCCAACATCAAAAACCGTGCGGACCCGAGGTTGACCCCGAAATCCGTAAGTCCCTGTATTTTGCAATAATCATGCCATGTTTGACCTGTTGTATCTCTGCATCCGTAGCTCCGTTTTGGGCATGTAAAATTGTTCGTCTCAACGAGTACATCATTTCATTCCATTGCATCATATTCATTTGAGCTCATCTTGATGCCAGAATCATCGTTGTAAGAGTGCTTCATAATGTTTTCTGCTGTCTGTTAACAGAACGAGCTCTTTTGTCATTTTTGCCATGATTGATGTGTGCATCCTATGAGGTTGATGTCTACATGTGTTTTGATCTATGCCATGTCTTCTTTACAGAGGTGCTTACCATGTATTTTTGTGATCAATGTGGTGACTAGCACAAGCATGCAAACTAGGCATCGTGATGTTGCTGTTTTTAGTCCCTGTTCTGCTGTTATTCTGATGCCATGTAAACATGATGCTACAGATAGATCCATGCATATTTTGAGATACTTCAGTAAGGGTGTTTTGAACATGTGGTTATTGTCTATCCATTCATGCCTCTTGTTGCAATTATGGAGTAGTCTAGCATGTCATTTGAGTGCTCTACTTTTGCTTCAAAATGTTTCCTGGCAGATTGTTTATGTGTTATTCAATTTGGCCAAGGTTGCTATAGTTGATCCTTGCATGCTATGAACCTGTTCTTGCCTTGGTTGGTTACACAAACATGTCTTCTTGATGATGCTATGCTTATATTGTCATGCAATGACTTGTGGTGAGTGAATCGAGCTTGTTAAGTAGTGTACTTGATGTTGCTGTTTTGCTAGGCTGAATCTGTTATTTCGCGATGCTATGTAAACCTGTTTCTACTAATCATTCTATGCATAATCTAGAGATGTTCTATAAATATGTCTTGAACGACATGTCATGCTATATCCATTAATTCCCCTGGTTGCAATTATAGGTTGTTGTAGCTTGTTCATATCTTGCTCCAAAGTTGCTTCATAATGTTGCTGTCAGCCTGTAACATTAAGTTCACTTGTTCCCATATGTTTTGCTAGTGATCCATGCACCCTATGACCTTGCTCTTGCCATGCTTAGCTTCATAAATATGTCTTATCACTGTTGGTTTCCTTGCCATGGCATGTCTTGTTCTGTAGTGAGTTGCACAAGCTCATTAACATGCCTTCATAATTCTGTTTCTGCCATGTATGAAATTGTTATAACTTGCTATGTTTACGTGGGTGCCATCATATTTTCTGATCCTTTTTGGCTTATGGTCAGTAAAGGACTTTTGATCTATGCAATTAGTAGATTCATGCCATGCCTTTATTTGCCATGATAGGTTCCTGTAACATGTTGTTTGATAGCTCTAAACATTGCATCGTGATGTTATTTTCTGCAAAGTCTGAAATTGTTATAACTTGCAATCTTACCATGTGTGTTTGAGCATGTTCTAGTGATTTCTGGAGATATCTCAGTGTTCATGTTTTGTAATGCTTTACCTGTACATCATGCCCATGCCTTTTGTTATCATGTTGGGGTGCTGTAGCATGTTGTTTTGATACTTGCAATATGCCTAGTTGCTGTTTTGGACAGCTTGTCCTTATAACTTGTATAGTGTGTGTATGTTGAACCATTGCTTCGTTTTGAGTGTGCTCTATATGAAACTTGCTTAGAATTGCATGTAGCTTCATATTATCATGTTGCATCCTTATTTTGAGGTGTTTGCTTGATGTTTGATTGCATTTTGCATCAATGCCATGTTTAACTTGTGTTGCTCATATCTTCTGGGTCGTAGCTCCGAACTAAATGAACTTTATATGTAACTTGACTAGAATCTCGTGTAGATCATCTTGTTGCATCTTAACTTGCTGTTTAACAACTTGAACATAAGGTTTATTCAGATCTGGACCAATTTTGAAATATGCATATGAGGACTTACCGGAATTGTTATATGTTGTTCCCGGTCTCATTTAAACTTGCCTTGATGTGTTGTTCTTGTTTGCATCATCTCTTGCCATCAGTAGCTTCATGTAGTCTTGTCTTGCATCATACTTGTTTGTGCATCATGCCTTGTTCATGTGTGGTGTGTTTACTATGTTGTGTGCTTCTTGTTAGTTCCTGTTTCGTTGCGATCGTGAGGATTCATTCGCCTACGCTTGGTTCGGCTTCATCCGTTCGTCTTTTTCATGGACTCGTTCTTCTTTCTTGCGGGATTTCAGGCAAGATGACCGCTACCCTGGATCTCACTACTATCATTGCTATGCTAGTTGCTTCGTTCTATCACTATGCTGCGTTACCTATCTTTTGCTCATCAAGCCATCCCAAATTGCCATGAACCTCTAACCTTTGATACCTTTACTATGCAAACCATTGCTTGGCTATGTTACCGCTTCGCTCAGCCCTCTTATAGCGTTGCTAGTTGCAGGTGAAGTTGAAGATTTCTCCATGGTGGACAGGATTTTGGTTGGGATATCACAATATCTCTTATATTATTAATGCATCTATATACTTGGTAAAGGGTGGAAGACTCGGCCTTTTGCCTGGTGTTTTGTTCCACTCTTGCCGCCCTAGTTTCCGTCATACCGGTGTTATGTTCCCGGATTTTGCGTTCCTTACGCGGTCGGGTGATTTATGGGACCCCCTTGACAGTTCACTTTGAATAAAACTCCTCCAGCAAGGCCCAACCTTGGTTTTACATTTGCCTCACCTAGCCCTTTTTCCCTTGGGAGTCGCGCTCTCGAGGGTCATATTTATTTTATCCCCCCCCCCGGGCCAGTGCTCGTCGTGAGTGTTGGTCCAACCTGTCAACCGCCAGTGGCCACCAGGGGCAACTCTGGGCTGGCCTACCGGAAGTTTGGACAATCCGGTGTGCCCTGAGAACGAGATATGTGCAGCTCCTATCGGGATTTGTCGGCACAGCGGGAGGCTTTGCTGGTCTTGTTTTACCATTGCCGAAATGTCTTGTAAACCGGGATTCTGAGTCTGATCGGGTCTTCCTGGGAGAAGGTCTATTCCTTCGTTGATCGCGAGAGCTTGTCATGGGCTAAGTTGGGACACCCCTGCAGGGTATAATCTTTCGAAAGCCGTGCCTGCGGTTATAAGCAGATGGGAATTTGTTAATGTCCGGTTGTAGATAACTTGACACCAGATCCGAATTAAAACGCATCAACCGCGTGTGTAGCCGTGATGGTCTCTTTTCGGCGGAGTCCGGAAAGTGAACACGGTCTTTGGGTTGTGTTTGACGTAAGTAGGAGTTCAGGATCACTTCTTGATCATTGCTAGATTCATGTCCATTTTTCTTGCTCTCTTCTCGCTCTTATTTGCGTATGTTAGCCACCATATATGCTTAGTCGCTGCTGCAGCCTCACCACTTTACCCCTTCCTTTCCCTTTAAGCTTTTGCTAGTCTTGATACCCATGGTAATGGGATTGCTGAGTCCTCGTGGCTCACAGATTACTACAACAACAGTTGCAGGTATAGGTTGTGCGATGATCATGACGCGAGAGCGATGCTTGCTTGCGTTGAGTTCTTCTTCTGCTTCTTCGATCAGGGGATAGGTTCCAGGTCGGCAGCCTGGGCTAGCAGGGTGGAAGTCGTTTGAGTTTCTGTTTGTGTTTTCATCCGTAGTCGGATGATGCTCTTATGTATTGTGATGTTGTATTCGTGTGGCATTGTATGCCTTATGTATGTATCCCCATCTATTATGTAATGTTGATGTAATGATATCCCCCTTGCAAAAGCGTTTCAATATGCGGGTCTATCCTTGGTGGGACCTTCGAGTTCCTTTTGGATAGGGTCGCATATTGGGCGTGATAAGTTGGTATCAGATCCTCGACCGACCTTAGGAGCCCCCTTGATTGATCGTGTAGTTTGGCCGTTGTTGAGTCTAGAAGAAAACTGTTTTCGGAGTCTAGTTATATCGGAGAGTAGGAATTCTTTTTACTCCTCAGTCCCTTCGTCGCTCTGGTAAGGAATCTTGACGTAGGTGTTTTGAATTACTTCTCTTCCCTTTCAAACTTTCCTTAGGATCACACAGTTGGTTTTCCGATCGTTGGTTCTCATCTCTTTTCATCCGGTGCATTTCTCGTCAAGTCGACTCGAGCCTCTTCATCTTTGAGTTCAATCCTAAGTTGTTTTCTTTTCCCACCCGCCCACCCTTCTTCTTCTCGAAACCGGAGTCCGTAATCGACTACCCATCCTACTCGTGTGAAGCCTTTGCTTTCTTTCAACCAGTGTTTTCTCTTCAAGTTATTCGTCAATTTCCCCTTCCAAGATGATTTTGTTTTCCCGCCCTCCCACCCTCTTCTTCCCAGAGCCTGAGTCTGTTTCGAGCATCAATTTCATTCGTGTGGAACCTCTTCAGTCTTTCGTAAATTATTTCAACCGGTGAATTCTCGTCTCGGTGGACATTCTTCATCTCTTTTCCGGTGGATTCAATTCTAATTTTTGGTAGTGATTATATTCTTTCCCTCAGCTCAAGTGTTTTCCCTGCTCGTTCGCCTCTCGCCAGTTTATCCTTCCGGAGTGTTCAAGACATCTCAGCAGATTCGTCTGTGTTCGAATTAATTCGAGGTTCTCACCTCATTCAAATATTTCAATTGTTCCGTTGGTTCATCTATCTGTTTAACAATCCTTTTCAACGGTGTTTTTCTTTTCAGTGGGCCCTAACCCACAGGTCTTTTCCCAGGATCTTACCTGACTCTTCTAATTCCTCGGAGTTATTATAAAATTCTTTTGAAGTGTGACATAAGAATGAATTTCATCAGTCAGATGCTTTTCCAAGATCGGTTTCCAATCATTTCATTGGTGGCTCAACCTCTCTGCTTTTCATCCTTCCGGAGTATCTCAGTAATTTTGGTGGTGTTTCTCGTCATCATTTGAATACCGAAGAAGATTTTTTCCTCTCTAACTTGTCCGTTCTCTCGAAGTTTCGTGGTTCTAGCTTCATGTTATCCTCTTGAATCATTTCAGTTTGTCAGATATTCTTTCTTAACCATCCGGAGTTTGTCAGAAGTTGTTTTCCCATTTCTTTTTACCGGAGGCCATCATTTCAGTTATCATTCTTTATTTATCCCGGTGCTTCGTTCAAGTGTTCTTTCATCAGCTCGTCATCTATTCGTTCTTGTGCATCTAAATCCCCTCGAGCATATTGGTTCTTCTAATCCTTCCTAATGATTCATTCTCTTTCGTCATTCAATTTTTGAATTTTTACGGTGGTTCCTTAAGATTCTTTTTCCGTGATTATCATATCAATCCATTCCTTCTTTCAATCCTACTGGTGGTCCATGAATACTTTTGCAAGTTTTGTGCTATCCCTTCTCAAGTTTGCGTCCTATCACTTCTAAATCCTTTTCAAGAAGATTAAGTAGTATGCAAAATCCGCTGCTTGTCATCAATTAAATTTGATGAAGGATAAGCATACAATAAATCTTATTCTTATTTCATCCAAGTGAGTAATTCCTTCCTTCGGAGTTTGTTCATGAGGAATAAATTCTAAGTCCAAGTGTTCTCCATCTTTTCTTTCCGGAGTTCAAATTTCCTCGGTCATCTCGCCAGAACCTCCATCTAAATCATCGCAAGGCTCATCTTATTCTTTCATCCTTCATTCTATCTCATCATCCTTTTGTAACCGGAGTTCTTCATGGTGGTTCTTCATGATTTAATTCATTCTTCAAGTTTTCATCAAGTTTTTGTTGGAGGAATTCAAGTATCATTCCATCCTCTCTAGCTTGTGTTCTATTCCTTCCATTTTCAGCCGGAGTGCTGCCTAAATCTTTTAAGCCTTATTTGTTTCTTATCTTGTTTTAACTGGAGTGGTTTCATAGTCTATTTGATTCCGTGAGCTTTCGATTCTCGTCATTCTCGCCGTTCCTCTCTTTTTCTCGAGTGCTCTCGATTCTTTGTTTCTTCTCTTGAGTTCTTGTATCACCTCTCCCTTTTCCCTTCCGTCCCGGTCCTAAGATCTCGGGATGAGGTCTCTTGTTAGTGGAGGAGTGTTCTAACGCCCCGGATTCGATGCGCCAGGTGTCTGTCAGTTATTCGTCGTTGTTGCCATGTCATTTGCTTGCGTGTTGCATTTTATCATGTCACCATGTGCATTTCATTTTGCATACGTGTTCGTCTCATGCATCCGAGCTTTTTCCCAATTGTCCATTTTGCAATCCGGCACTCCTATGTCCTTCGGCGTTCCCCTTTTGTCTCTCGTTGTGAGTGGGTGTTAAACTTTCTCGGAATGAGCCCGAGGCTTGCCAAGCGGCCTTGGTATACCACCGGTAGACCGCCTGTCAAGTTTCGTGCCATTTGGAGTTCGTTTGGTACTCCAACGGTTAACCGGGTAACCATAAGAGCCTCCTTCTCTTTGCAGCCCAACACCCCTTCCAAAGTGGCCCAAAACCCAGAAAACTCCCCTCCATGCTCTCGGTCGTTCGATCACGATCGTGTGAGCGAAAACCGCTCCTCATTTGGACTCTCCTAGCTCCCTCTACCTATAAAATAGCCCCTCCCCCGAAATCCCGCAGTCCAAACCCTAGAAATTCCCCTCGCGCCGCCGGACGTTTCGTCCCTCCGCGCCCGGACATGTCCACCGCCTCCGGACAAAAATCGCCGCCGCCCCGCAGCCACTGGCAGAGCGCCACGTGGCATCGCCGCCGCCCCTGCGCCGCCAGCCCGTCTGGCCCGCGGGGAGCCCGTCCCGGGCCGCCCCGGGCCCGATCCCGCGCGCCCCCGCACCGCCGCCTGCTCCCGTGGTTCCGCCGCCCCGCCGCGGCTCGGCCCCGCCGCCGGCGCCGTCCTCGCGGCGTGCCCCGACGACGCTCGCCGCCCAGGGCCTCGTGGCCGCGCCTCGGTCCCGTCTCCGCCTCTCCTGCCTCCGGCGCGGCCCCGCGCCGCCGTGCCGCCGCGTCGCTCCGCCCCGGCCGCCTTCATGGCCGGCGCCGCCATGAACCTCACCGGAGTCGGCCGAGCTCGCCGACCCCGTGCCTCCCCGGCCCAGATCCGGCCGGATTCGGGGAAGGAGACCCCGGATCCGTCCATCCCCGGCCTCCTCCCGGCCTCTCCCTCGTCCTCCGGCCGCCTCCTCTCTTCTCCGGCGGAGATCCGGCGAGATCTCCGGCCAACATCAAAAACCGTGCAGACCCGAGGTTGACCCCGAAATCCCTGTCCCTGTATGTTGCAATAATCATGTCATGTTTGACCTGTTGTATCTCTGCATCCATAGCTCCGTTTTGGGCGTGTGATATGTCAAATTGTTCGCCTCAACGAGTACATCATTTCATTCCATTGCATCATATTCATTTGAGCTCATCTTGATGCCTGAATCATCGTTGTAAGAGTGCTTCATAATATTTTCTGCTGTCTGTTAACAGAACGAGCTCTTTTGTCATTTTTGCCATGATTGATGTGTGCATCCTATGAGGTTGATGTCTACCTGTGTTTTGATCTATGCCATGTCTTCTTTACAGAGGTGCTTACCATGTATTTTTGTGATCAATGTGGTGACTAGCAGAAGCATGCAAACTAGGCATCGTGATGTTGCTGTTTTTATTCCCTGTTCTGTTGTTATTTTGATGCCATGTAAACATGATGCTACAGATAGATCCATGCATATTTTGAGATACTTCAGTAAGGGTGTTTTGAACATGTGATTATTGTCTATCCATTCATGCCTCTTGTTTCAATTATGGAGTAGTCTAGCATGTCATTTGAGTGCTTTACTTTTGCTTCAAAATGTTTCCTGGCAGATTGCTTACGTGTTATTCAATTTGGCCAAGGTTGCTATAGTTGATCCTTGCATGCTATGAACTTGTTCTTGCCTTGGTTGGTTACACAAACATGTCTTCTTGATGATGCTATGCTTATGACTTGTGGTGAGTGAATCGAGCTTGTTAAGTAGTGTACTTGATGTTGTTGTTTTGCTAGGCTGAATCTGTTATTTCGCGATGCTATGTAAACCTGTTTCTACTAATCATTCTATGCATAATATGGAGATGTTCTATAAATATGTCTTGAACTACATGTCATGCTATATCCATTAATGCCCCTGGTTGCAATTATAGGTTGTTGTAGCTTGTTCATATCTTGCTCCAAAGTTGCTTCATAATGTTGCTGTCAGCCTGTAACATTAAGTTCACTTGTTCCCATGTGTTTTGCTAGTGATCCATACACCCTATGACCTTGATCTTGCCATGCTTAGCTTCATAAATATGTCTTCTCACTGTTGGTTGCCTTGCCATGCCATGTTTTACTCTGTAGTGAGTTGCACAAGCTCATTAACATGCCTTCATAATTCTGTTTCTGCCATGTATGAAATTGTTATAACTTGCTATGTTTACGTGGGTGCCATCATATTTTCTGATCCTTTTTGGCTTATGGTCAGTAAAGGACTTTTGATCTATGCAATTAGTAGATTCATGCCCTGCCTTTGTTTGCCATGATAGGTTCCTGTAACATGTTGTTTGATAGCTCTAAACATTGCATCGTGATGTTATTTTCTGCAAAGTCTGAAATTGTTATAACTTGCAATCTTACCATGTGTGTTTGAGCATGTTCTAGTGATTTCTGGAGATAGCTCAGTGTTCATGTTTTGTAATGATTTACCTGTACATCATGCCCATGCCTTTTGTTTTCATGTTAGGGTGATGTAGCATGTTGTTTTGATACTTGCAATATGCCTAGTTGCTGTTTTGGACAGCTTGTCCTTATAACTTGTAGTGTGTGTATGTTGAACCGTTGCTCCGTTTTGAGTGTGCTCTATATGAAACTTGCTTAGAATTGCATGTAGCTTCATATTATCATGTTGCATCCTTGTTTTGAGGTGTTTGCTTGATGTTTGATTGCATTTTGCATCAATGTCATGTTTAACTTGTGTTGCTCATATCTTCTGGGCCGTAGCTCTGAACTAAATGAACTTTATATGTAACTTGACTAGAATCTCTTGTAGATCATCTTGTTGCATCTTAACTTGCTGTTTAACAACTTGTACATAAGGTTTATTCAGATCTGGACCAATTTCGAAATATGCATATGAGGACTTACCGGAATTGTTATATGTTGTTCCCGGCCTCATTTAAACTTGCCTTGATGTGTTGTTCTTGTTTGCATCATCTCTTGCCATGAGTAGCTTCATGTAGTCTTGTCTTGCATCATACTTGTTTGTGCATCATGCCTTGTTCATGTGTGGTGTGTTTACTATGTTGTGTGCTTCTTCTTGTTAGTTCCTGTTTCGTTGCGATCGTGAGGATTCATTCATCTACGCTTGGTTCGGCTTCATCCGTTCGTCTTCTTCATGGACTCGTTCTTCTTCCTTGCGGGATTTCAGGCAAGATTACCGCTACCCTGGATCTCACTACTATCATTGCTATGCTAGTTGCTTCGTTCTATCGCTATGCTGCGTTACCTATCTTTTGCTCATCAAGCCATCCCAAATTGCCATGAACCTCTAACCTTTGATACCTTTCCTATGCAAACCATTGCTTGGCTATGTTGCCGCTTGGCTCACCCCTCTTATAGCGTTGCTAGTTGCAGGTGAAGTTGAAGATTTCTCCATGGTGGACAGGATCTTGGTTGGGATATCACAATATCTCTTATATTATTAATGCATCTATATACTTGGTAAAGGGTGGAAGACTCGGCCTTTTGCCTGGTGTTTTGTTCCACTCTTGCCGCCCAAGTTTCCATCATACCGGTGTTATGTTCCCGGATTTTGCGTTCCTTACGCGGTCGGGTGATTTACGGCACCCCCTTGACAGTTCACTTTGAATAAAACTCCTCCAGCAAGGCCCAACCTTGGTTTTACATTTGCCTCACCTAGCCCTTTTTACCTTGGGAGTCGCGCTCTCGAGGGTCATCTTTATTTTATCCCCCCCGGGCCAGTGCTCGTCGTGAGTGTTGGTCCAACCTGTCAACCGCCGGTGGCCACCAGGGGCAAATCTGGGCTGGCCTACCGGAAGTTTGGACAATCCGGTGTGCCCTGAGAACGAGATATGTGAAGCTCCTATCGGGATTTGTCAGCACAGCAGGAGGCTTTGCTGGTCTTGTTTTACCATTGTCGAAATGTCTAGTAAACCGGGATTCCGAGTCTGATCGGGTCTTCCTGGGAGAAGGTCTATTCCTTCGTTGATCGCGAGAGCTTGTCATGGGCTAAGTTGGGACACCCCTGCAGGGTATAATCTTTCGAAAGCCGTGCCTGCGGTTATAGGCAGATGGGAATTTGTTAATGTCCGGTTGTAGATAACTTGACACCAGATCCGAATTAAAACGCATCAACCACGTGTGTAGCCGTGATGGTCTCTTTTCGGCGGAGTCCGGAAAGTGAACACGGTCTTTGGGTTATGTTTGACGTAAGTAGGAGTTCAGGATCACTTCTTGATCATTGCTAGATTCATGTCCGTTTTGCTTGATCGCTGCTGCAGCCTCACCACTTTACCCCTTCCTTTCCCTTTATGCTTTGCTAGTCTTGATACCCATGGTAATGGGATTGCTGAGTCCTCGTGGCTCACAGATTACTACAACAACAGTTGCAGGTACAGGTTGTGCGATGATCATGACGCGAGAGCGATGCTTGCTTGCGTTGAGTTCTTCTTCTGCTTCTTCGATCAAGGGATAGGTTCCAGGTCGGCAGCCTGGGCTAGCAGGGTGGATGTCGTTTGAGTTTCTGTTTGTGTTTTCATCCGTAGTCGGATGATGCTCTTATGTATTGTGATGTTGTATTCGTGTGGCATTGTATGCCTTATGTATGTATCCCCATCTATTATGTAATGTTGATGTAATGATATCACCTTGCAAAAGTGTTTCAATATGCGGGTCTATCCTTGGTGGGACCTTCGAGTTCCTTTTGGATAGGGTCGCATATTGGGCGTGACATTAGTGTAGATGAAAACAGAGCTACATGCGATCTTATCTACATGATCATGCTATGCTCATGATATGCTTATGGATGCATGAAATCTTCTTTGGGGCCCCCAATGCTTCATTTATTTCTCTGTTGCTCAGGGGCTGTGCTTACCTTTGCACAAAGGGTTACATGCAACTTCGGCAAAGCTTGTACAAAAGGCTGGCTGCCAGGCAGGGCCCGACAGCCGCGCCTTATGGGTAGAACTTACAAAGAAGCTTAATGTTCCATGAGTTTTGCAACCGAATGCCATCTCCGTTCTCCAGACGGACTGCACCGGGTCTGGTGACTCGTACTACCCAGTAAGGTCCTTCCCACTTTGGCATCAACTTGTTTGTGCCCTTGGCGAACTAAACGCGCCTTAAGACAAGGTCGTCTTCCTCAAATCTCCGGCCATGAATCCAATGGCTATGATAGCGACACAGGGCTTGCTTGTAGCATGCAACACGCATAGCATCTCGGAGACGGTTCTCCTCAAGTAGCACAGGGTCGTCACGGCGGTGCTCTTCTTGCGCTACTTCATTGTAGGCAAGCACTCAAGGTGACCCGTATATGAGTTCTGTGGGGATAACTACTTCTACCACATAGACTAGAGAGAAGGGAGTCTGCCCGGTAGCTCGATTTTGTGTCGTACGGAGGGAGCAAAGAACCACCGGCAGCTCGTCGATCCATCGCCTACTGCACTTCTATATCTTATCAAATATTCTTGTCTGGAGACCTCACAGCACTTCGCGTTTGCTTTATCAACTTGTCCGTTGCTTCGGAGATGGGAAACAGAGGCAAATGAGATCTTAATTCTGAGGGCATGAATGTATTGCATGAACATGCGGCTTGTGAATTGGGTGCCATTGTCGGTGATGATTCAGGAAGGTACCCTGAAGCGGCACACCAATCCTTTCAAGAACTTGATAGCTGACTGTGCTGTCACCTTTCTAACGGGCTCCACTTCCGGCCAAGTTGTAAACTGGTCGATTGCGACGAACAAGAATTCAAAGCCCCAGGTAGCGCGGGAGAAGGGGCCCATGATATCGAGCCCCCAGACCAAAAATGGCCATGGCAAAGGGATCGTTTGGAGAGCTTGAGCAGGCTGATGGATATTCTTGGAGTGGAACTGGCAGGCTATACACTTGGTGACTAGCTCAACTGCATCTTGGAGGGCTGTGGGCCAGTTGAAACCTTGCCGAAAAGCTTTCCCAACAAAGGCTATTGATCCAATGTGGGAGCCACACATACCCTTCTGCCTCTTTGCCAGCAGTTCCTTTCCTTCTTCCCGGCAAATGCACTTCAGCTTCACACCGTTGGGCCTTCTTCTGTAGAGTGTATTGTCAACGAACTGATACATACTGGCCCTCTGGGCTACTTTTTCAGCTTCTTCTTGCTCTTGGGGAAGTTCCCCTGTTTGGAGGAAATGAATGTTGTGTCGTGTCGGTGCAAGAAACCCTGAGTCCGTTGCCCAGACTATGCACAGGCATGAGGACAAGTTTAAAACATCCAGATCAACTCGAAGCAAGATGGATCAATTCCCCTGAAGGTTCCAAACAACAGATCAAGAAGACCAAGACTAGCCAGAGGACCAAGATACTGGTTAGGGAAAAACCTCCCCTGCCGAGCAGGTGTCGGTGTCAAAACCGGCGGATCTCGGGTAGGGGGTCCCGAACTGTGCGTCTAAGGCTAAGGGTAACAGGAGGCGGGGGACACGATGTTTACCCAAGTTCGGGCCCTCTCGATGGAGGTAATACCCTACTTCCTGCTTGTTGATCTTGATGATATGAGTATTACAAGAGTTAATCTACCACGAGATCATAGTGGCTAAACCCTAGAAGCTAGCCTATGATTATGATTGTTGTTGTCCTACGAGCTAAACCCTCCGGTTTATATAGACACCGGAGGGGGCTAGGGTTACACAGAGTCGGTTACAGAGAAGGAGATCTACATATCCGAATTGCCAAGCTTGCCTTCCACGCAAAGGAGAGTCCCATCCGGACACGAGACGAAGTCTTCAATCTTGTATCTTCATAGTCCAACAGTCCGGCCAAAGTATATAGTCCAGCTGTCCGAGGACCCCTTAATCCAGGACTCCCTTAGTAGCCCCTGAACCAGGCTTCAATGACGATGAGTCCGGCGTGCAGATTGTCTTCGGCATTGCATGGCGGGTTCCTTCTCCGAATACTCCATAGAAGATTTTGAACACAAGGATCGTGTCCGGCTCTGCAAAACAAATTCCACATACCACCGTAGAGAGCACAATATTCCACAAATCTAATCTGCTGACAACCTTTCGTAGCGTGACATCATGCCGCAGCCTGGTCATTATGAACCGTTTTTCCCAACCTGCCACTCCACGTGTTGCGAGGCGGTTTTGTTGGCACGTCTTGTCGAAGCAGAGATCATGTTCCCCTTATCACGGGATTCTCATCAATACAGGTGTGGGTAACCCAGCCGCGCTTGTTAATATGACTCCTTGATTTTAGGCAAGCTCCAAATGGCCACGCGGGGACGCTTGATATTCGTCCTCTTTATAAAGGGGCCAAGGCCTGTCCTTTTCTTCCCACGCTCGATCCTTCCCCTCCCCTACCTCGAGTTCTGACACCCAAGGCTCAAGCTAAGCGCTTCGGACCTTCAACCATGTCCGGATCCAACCTTCAAGGCCGATGGATGGCCTCCTTTGTCATAGAGGAGGACAACAAGAAGCTTAGGGAGGCCAGATATCTCACCACCGAAATCCCGCACAGGCTGCCTGCTCAAGGGCAGGTCATCCCCACTCCTGAACCCAACGAGAGTGTCGTATTTATTTCCCACTTCCTCTGAGGGCTAGGTTTTAGTCTTGATCCCTTTGTGAGAGGGCTCATGTTCCATTACGGGCTAGATTTCCATGATCTAGTTCCGGATCCCATCCTTCAAATCTCGTCGTTTATCGTCGTGTGTGAAGCTTTCCTCTGCATCACCCCCCACTTCGGCCTATGGCTCAAGACCTTCAATGTGAGGCCGAAGATGATTGACAGGCATCACGCGGAGTGCGTAGGCGCTATAATAATCAAAGGCACCGACGCCCCATGCCCAAAGGTTTCCTTCATGGAGGTTTCCGACTTATGGCAACGGGAGTGGTTTTACATCACCGCTCCCCGAGGTACAAAGCGGGCGGCTGCTCCAGCATTCCGCTCGGGCCCTGCGCCTCAACTGGCGTCATGGGTCAACAAGGGGCTGGACTGGGGGCCAGTTAACGACGTGCTGACACTGCAAAGCCACATCCGAGACCTTCTTAAGAGGGATGTTAGTCTTGTCAAGGTAATGCAAGTAATGCTGGTTCGTCGGGTCCTGCCATGCCAACGTCGATCTCTCCGTATGTGGGAGTTCAACCCGGAAGGACCGCGAACTATTCAACAATTCTTCGGTGTGAAGCTCAAAGAGGAGTATGGATTGTTCTTTGGATCACGAATAAAGTGTCCGGACACCAGCGAGGATGCGGGTCTCAACTGCAACCGTCCGGATACCCAAGTAAGTAATTCCGCTACCGAACATGGCGTCCTTTATGTTTGTTAGAACATCATTCTGAAAAATTGCTCTCTGCCAGGACTGGATAAGAAAGGCGGAGAGGATCAGGTGTTTAGCCCCCCTTCCCGAAGGCTCGTCGGATCCTTTATTAACTAGGTTGCTTGAGCGCGCACTGTATCAAGTACCATCAGGATAAGATGAGGGGAGGAATCAAGAAGCCACAGGTGGGCTTCATACTTTACAAATCCAAATCGGGGGAGTAAGTGCCTCCGCGAAGGAGGATAATCCGGGAGGTGAATCTAAAATCCCCTCTCCTCACGGGAAGAAAAGGGCCACATCTGAAGACTTGGAAACGGAGGTTTCCAAATGAGGGAAGAAACCCTCGCCAGGGGGCCTTGCCTCAGAGGGCGTCCTTACCGCAAAGCGCCCGCAAGCGGCCAGCCCTCAACCGAGTTGTAAGCAAAAAAAAGTACTTTGGTAAATATATCCTGTTTTACCTGTGAGAATAATAACCGAGACATATATCTTGCAGTCCAGCTCGTAGCCCTTCTCCACAGAGTTTGTCTTCGGGGGATCTTCTTCCGGAGATGATGGAGATCGAGACGCCTCCTCCTGCCTCCCCGCCACATGGGGCAGACGACCCCGAGGTGTCCTCACGGAGGATTTCTCCTGATCCGCCAAGGCCAGAAGTTAACATTCCAGCTGCCCGAAGTCCGGAGTATTTGGCTCCCAGGAGGGCAACAGAAAGAGTCCGGGATTGTCCGGCACACGACCGGACATACTGATGGGTCTTCTGGAGAGAGCGGCTATCTTAGAGGCGCATCGCACCTTAATGGGTACGGTGGTTGAGAGGATTTCATCCGCCAAAAGCGGTTTGAATGAAGCTTTTACGAGCCTGCTAAGAGGCTTTGAGGTACACAAAATAATATATGTATTTTTGACGGTACCACACACGCTAGGTGTGCTCGGTATAGATAGAAGCCCCTGATACTCTAGTTGCCATCCAGAGGTGGCAAAGGGAGGAGCATAGTCCCAGGTAATGATTGTGCTGCTTCCATGTGCAGGCGGCTGAGGATCTGGCGGCTGACCGGACTGCTGATTTTGCCGAACTGAAGTGGCAGCTTGACGTGGCAGATGCCGACATCGCGCTTGTGAACAAGCGGCTTGACGAGGCATAGGGTATGTATTTTCGGCTTATCAGCAATATAAGAGGAGGATGATGCTAGTATCTATAATATGCTGTGACTACAGATGGCGCTGCCGTCGTGGAGACCCTTCGGACTGAACTTGCCCGAGCCAAGGAACAAGCCAGAATAAGTGATGCGGCCGCTGTCGATATCAAAACCGGCGGATCTCGGGTATGGGGTCCCGATCTGTGCGTCAAGGCTAATGGTAACAGGAAGCAAGGGACACAGATGTTTACCCAGGTTCGAGCCCTCTCGATGGAGGTAAAACCCTACTTCCTACTTGATTAATATTCATGATATGGGTAGTACAAGAGTAGATCTACCACGAGATCGTAGAGGCTAAACCCTAAGAGCTAGCCTACGATGGTATGATTGTAATTGTGATCGGCCTTCTAAGGACCAACCTCTCCGGTTTATATAGACAACGGGGAGGGCTAGGGTTTACATAGAGTCAGTTACAAGGAAGGAAACACAATATCCGGATCGCCAAGCTTGCTGTCCACGCAAAGGAGAGTCCCATCCGGACACGGGCCGAAGTCTTCAGTCTTGTATCTTCACGCTTCAATAGTCTGGATATTGTACATAGTTCGGCTGTCCGGATACCCCCTAATCCAGGACTCCCTCAGTAGCCCCTGAACCAGGCTTCAATGACAATGAGTCCGTCGCGCAGTATTATCTTCGGCATTGCAAGGCGGGTTCCTTCTCCGAATACTCCAAAGTAGTCATCGAACACTTGAATCGTGTCCGGATCCACAAAATGATTTTCACATACCGCCGTAGGGAGAATGATATTTCACAAATGCAATCTGCTGACAACTTTTTATGAGGACGTGACATGTTATTACGGTCGGATCATTATTCGAACCGTTTTCCCACAACCAGCTGTAGCGCATATTGCGAGGCAGTTTCTTTGACACGTCTTGTCAAAGCAGAGATCGTGTCCCCTTATCACGGGATTCTCATCAATACGGGTATGGGTAATCTAACCGCGCCGCTAATCGCGGCGAGTGGGAGGCAGACGGGCTCTACCAGGCAAGTGGGGAGGCGCAAAAAGCAGTTACCGCCTCTATAAAGAGGTTAGGTTTCTTTCTCTTTTACCCACGCCCTCTCCTCCCGCTAGCTCATTCCCCTCTGTTTGAGCCCTAACGCCCAAGCACTCTTCTTCTCCATCGAAGAGAGGTTTTCCAAATATGTCCAGAACCGGAGCAGGAGGCAGATGGATGGCCTCGACCAGAAGAAGGACATCAAGAAGCTTCAGGGAACCGGGTATCTGGCCCAGAAGATCGGCCACCGTCTTCCACTGGCGGGACAGGTCGTCCGCACTCCGGAATCTCACGAGAGAGTCGTGTTCCTTCCCCATTTCGTCCGTGGGCTCGGGTTTCCCCTTCACCCGTTCATTCGGGGAGTCATGTATTACTACGGGATCGATTTTCATGATCTTTCTCCCAATTCCTTCCTCAATATTTCGACGTTCATCATCGCGTGCGAGGCTTTTCTTCGGATCCCACCTCACTTTGGCCTATGGCTGAAGATCTTCAATGTGAAGCCCAAGGTGGTGAGTGGCGAACACGCCGAGTGCGGCGGCGCTATGGTAAGCAAGATGCCCAAGGCTGTTTGGCCGAAAGGTGCTTTCAACAACGCCGTCAAGGAGTGGTAGCAGTAGTGGTTCTATATCACTGAACCACGCGGCAAAAAGTGGGCGGCAGCTCCAGAGTTCAGATCCAGAGCTCCACTGCGGCTCACGTCCTAGCCTGAGAAGGGCCCGAACTGGTCCTCGTCCGATGAGCTGTCACTGCTCCGGATGCGCATTCAGTATGTGGTCGATAGGGACGTCAAACTCGTCGACGTAGTCCAGGTGATGCTAGTCCACCTGGTTCTCCCCTGTCAGCGCCGAGCTTGTACTCTATGGGAGTTCGACCCAGCCGAGCACCAAACCCTTCGGGAGCTTTATGATTCCTCCCACAAGGATATCTGGAAGGTGCTCTTCAAGTCTAGCAAATCGTGGCCGGGCCCTGCCGAGGATGGTTGGTATCAATTATCCCATTCTCCAAGCTCGGTAAGTCACAACCACGCCCTGTCTATTCATGCTTCAGCTGGCATGTCATGAGGGAGACATCCTAATCATGTTTCGTTGCGACCTCAGGGATGGATAAAGAAAGTGGAGCGGATACATTGTCCGGCCCCGTTGCCGGAGGAGCCGGACGGACCCCTTCGGTCCAAGATGCTGGTTCCCGGGCCTTACGAGGCGCCAAAGAAGGAGGCCTCCAAGAAGGTCAAGAAGACCCGGAGTGGCCTCCGTCGCCGCAAGGCTTCGGACGCAAAATCTGGAGACTCAAGCGATGCTCCTTCTTCGGAGGACGAAGAGGAGGAAGCAGAGGACGACGAGCCTCACTTTGGAGGTGGGAGGAAGCGTGCAGCTTCCCCATCCCTGGAGGCCGAACCGCCCAAGAGGGGGAAAGGTTCCCTCCAAGAGACATCCACCACGGCTGCCGATAGCAGCCCAGAGTGGGGTCCCAGGGCCCAGCCCCTGGCGAAGTTGTAAGTATACAGAATCCGAACTCACGTACGCGTCCGGGATTATTTTCGGGTTTATCGGTTTTAATCGTTGCCGCATTTTGCATAGCCCGGCGAGGTCTCGCACTGGACAGTCCTCGTCGGAGGATTCACTGGGCTCAGATGCCTTGGCGAGCGATACGCCTCCACGGGCCCCTTCCCCAAAGTCCAAGCACGACACCGAGGTGTCGTCCCGACAGGACCCGGACCAGGGGGGACATATCCCCATTGGCAGACACATGGGGGCGGATAAGGCCCCTGGGACCTCTAAGGTTCCAGAGTCGAGCGGACAGCCGCCTTCGATGGTGAGGGGCCTGCCTACCCCGCCGGCATCGTCTGTTCGAGCAGAGCTTCCCGGCAGTCTATCGATAGCATTGAAGAACGCATCTATCGTTGATGAGCACCGCACTCTCATGGGTGCGGTGGTTGAGAAGATTCAGTCCGCCGAGGGTGGGTTGAACGATTCCTGCTTTGGTCTTATAAAGGCCTTTGAGGTATGTTTCCTAAGAAACCTTTGAGGAATTGTCATAATAGGAGTAGTAGCCCCTGATACACTGTCCAGCGGAGTAGACGGAGCTGGGCAGGGGATCAAATCTTCCGCTTTCGTAGGAGCTTATGACGTATACCCCTTTATGTAAAAATAGGCTTATGCCGAGAGGACAGCCGCTTATAATGCGGAAGTGTCCAAACTGAAGCGTAATCTTGCATGGGCCGAGGAAGAACTCGGACTTGTAAAGAAGCAACTGGAAGGCAAGCAAGGTATGTTGAAAACATTTGTTTTGAAGTTGGCACGAACGAATAGTTGTGCATAATGAAAAATATTTGTAATGTATGCTCTAGGAGCAGGTGTCGAATACGAGGCACTAAAGAAAGATTTGGCTGATGCCAACAAGAAGGCTGAGGCCGAACATGCGCTTCGTGAAAAACACGAGGCCAGGGTTACCGCAGCTGAGTGAGAACTCCAGGAAGTTGTGAAGAAAAGCGAGGGCTTGGAGCAGAATCTAAAAGGGAAAGAATCCGAACTCGCCCAAGCTCTCGAGGCTGCGGAAGGTGCTCGGGAAGAAGCCCGAGGTGCTGCGCGGGACATTCAGGAGGCCCGGAAAGTTGCGGTTGGTAAGGCCTTCTGTATTCTTAGCTCTTTATATGTGATAATGGGAAGAATCCTAAGCGGCAAGCTGAATTCTTATTTTTCCAGGGGCTTTTGCGAATCTTCCTCGTAGCATATCAGATGCCGCCCAATTCTACCGCACCGAGGAGAAGAAGACTATGGAGAGGGATTTCTGGTCGCCGTATCTGGCGCCGAACTATCCGGTGCCATTTAGCGATCAGCTGAAACAGATGGTCGAACTGCACCAGGCGGCCGAACTAGCCATGAAGGACTTAGTTGTCTGGCAGTGGCCCGCGGAGCCGATTCCAAGCAGTTACTTCGGACTCGTCAAGCGGATTGTGGGTGCCTGTCCTCGGCTTGATGCTATCAAGCGATCAGTCTGTATAGAAGGCGCGCGCATGACGTTTGCCCACGCAAAAGTGCATTGGGGGAGGCTTGACATGGAGAAGCTGATGACTGAGGGGCCGCCGGAGGGTAAGGAGCACCGCAAGCTTACTATGAAAGTGTACTGAAAGGGGCCCACCTTGCGGCTGACAAGTGTGCTAAAGAAATTATATTTCCCTGAGGGCATTTGTGCCGCTTTTTGTAATATGGGATAATGGCATGTTTATTATATATTGCATGTTTTGTTTGAACATAAGTTCTTCCTATGCAGCTGTTTATTGTATGCAAATCCTGAGAGTTGGCCAGTCGTCGGCTACTGCCCCCTCGTAAAAAGAATACAGGGGTGTTCGGGATATATCTGGACACTCTTTATCACATAGTTGGGTCCTTTTAAGGAGGTGTATCTTTCCACGAACCAGGCAATCGGACTATAAGGCTTTATTACTCTCACTTAGCCATAGGAATTCGAGTATGGTCGGCGCACCCCTAGTGTTCGGAAGGCCGAACTAGGGGCTCTATGGGCGCCTGATCAGAAGACCGATCTGTCGCACTCAGCATTTATAATGGCGTTGTGCGGAATAAATATTTAAGGATTTTATAACCTCTCGAACAGCTGACCAGCTCTCGCTTCATCATGACGGTCAGTTTTCGGCTTTCTCTACTGAGGTGCTCGTCCGGCTGAACCGGGACACAATTGCAGTAGTTCTCCCAGCGCTACCTCAGTCGACAGAATGGAACGTAAGGTACCAAAACATGGGAGCCGGGCAAACCCAACCAATGACCCAAGACATGATTCGGAGCAGATGCATATAGTGCAGTAAGTTCGGGGTGCCCAGCGACGGAAAAGGTGATCAGACTTTATTGTCGTACTGTGAAGCCCCTGTGTAACCGGGCGAACACGAAGCGTGGCTGTCATTTTCGGCAAAGAGGCGTCGGCGATAAATGACGGCCAGTAAATGTTATGTAAGTCTACGCATTGTAGTAGGATGATATGTCTATGCATATGAGTGTGATGTATGAAAAGAGGTGTTATTTGGCGGAACCTGTGGTGGCCGGACTGGAGGGGGTTGTAAGTGGATCAAGAATGAATCCGAACTGCCTTCTACCTGCATGTTCCTGCCATTTTGTGTCCAGGCTAATTCCACGCCGCCAATCCTGTTCTGCGTCAATCGTTAGTTTTTAAAGGCAAATGTTTGAAAGCAGCTGGGCATCCTCTTGTGGTTGGTCCCAAGGTCCCTGATCGGACCCCGGTGGGCCCAGCCGTTATACCATGAGGTAATACGGACTCCTCGATGGGTGTTCGGATGGTTGGCCTGAGTAATTTACCACATGGAATCTAGTCGACGTGGTTTATCCCGTTGGCATACGGTAAACTACCGCATGGTGGGAGGGTGCCGAAGATTTATTCTTTGGCGTAGCATTTTTTGGGTGATCCAAAGACAACCGTTAGAGTGGTATGCCGATAAAACTTGGCATTTGTGCCTTACATCATTTCGGAGATGTTATTTGTGGCTTCATACCCTTGTGGGCTTTATGTGTTATGGAGCCCCCGGACTACTAGGTCTAGAGGTACTGCAATTGACTTGCCGTGGTTTATGTGATCCTGGGCAATCGGCCGTACTGTTATGCTCTTGGGGGGGGGGGGTGGGGTTCTTGACGAGGCGCCTCCCCTTATTGTTTCCGGCGCGCGACCAGCTGCTTTGTATTGAGGATCCTGCATTCTCTATTGGTATGCTTTGCCGTCCTTCTAGGAGTACCATGCATTTCGCATGGTTGATCGAGCGTGTGGCTCGGACTGAATAGGCGTGAGCTGCTCTTTGTCCGTTGACCGGACTGGTATTTACTGGACCTGGCGCCAGTTTCCTTAACTTGACATTTGTTGCCACTGCGTCGAGGCTTGAGGGTGTCTCTTTGCGTATCCTTCGTACTGTGTTGGACAGTAATGATGTGTGGACGTCGGGGTGTGCGCCTTGGGTTCTCCTGCTTGGGTCGAGGTAGCCAGTTGTGCCGTGTATGCCCTTTATTGGGGCTATTGACTTCGTGCCTTTCAGTGGCCAGTACCTTGGTCCACCTATCCGTTAGCAAGTCTTGGTCAGCTTTAAGCTGCTCTTGCCTCCTTTGCAGGCTCCTTGCCGTGGCCATGAGCCTTTGCTTGAAGCGAACTTGTTCGACTGGATCTTCAGGTACGCCAAATTCGTCATTGCTGAGGCTTACCTCGTCGTTGGAAGAGGGTGTATAGTTGTCCT
Organism: Triticum aestivum; assembly: GCF_018294505.1. Taxonomy (NCBI): domain Eukaryota; kingdom Viridiplantae; phylum Streptophyta; class Magnoliopsida; order Poales; family Poaceae; genus Triticum; species Triticum aestivum. Next base: position 336,247,644 of record NC_057813.1, read on the forward strand.
TCTCTAAGTATCCCATCGTGACCTGTCTGGCCAGCTTGAAGGTAGGCTGATTAGGACTATATTCCTGTTCGACACCATTCGGATTGCTTTCTTCTCCGGGGTCGGTGTTACCGTGGCAGGGCTTGGAGCGGCGCCGACGACGCCCCTGGTTTTCTTTTCTCCCCGAGGGGTTATCCTTCATTGCCTCGTCGCCATTGGTTTGCATCGGAGTGTCCACCATATATATATCGTATGAGGAGGTGGCCGTCCACCGCCCTATGAGCGGTGGCTCCTGTAATTCTCCTGCATCGTCGTCCATACCGTCGATGTCTTCGGAGTTGAAGTCAAGAACGTCGGTTAGATCATCGATCGTGGCAATGAAGTGGGTGGTGGGTGGGCAACGAATTCCGTCGTTGTCTGCTTCCCACTCAAGCCGGACATAGCTCGGCCCAGAGTCTCGTGACAAAGAGAGAGACTTCAATAAGTTCAGCATGTCGCCCAAGGGCGAGTGCTGAAAGACGTCCGTTGTGGTGAACTCCATCACCGGAGCCCAACCAGGCTCGGCGGGCTCGGGGACGCACGTACTGGAACCTACAACCGGATATGAATCCGGGGGTCCGGAGTCACAGGCTCCCTCAGAAGTGAGGCATGTGTTCGGCTCCATCGTCGATGAGGGTACGGCCTGCGGGGCGGGGCCCAGCCCTCCGTCCTTAGGCAACGCAACCTTCCCCGGATTTAGATCTGAGGCTTCTGCCGGGGTGATATCCTGAGCATCGTTTGACAATAGGTCTAAGCCGTGCTCATCGTGACTGTTCCGCGCTCCTGACGCTGGCCCGAATCCGTCGAAGATCAAGTCCCCGTTGATATCCGCTTTGTAGTTCAAGTTTCCGAACCTGACTTGGTGGCCGGGGGCATAGCTATCAATCTGCTCTAGGTGGCGAAGCGAATTGGCCCGCAGTGCAACGCCGCCGAACACAAAGATTTGTATGGGGGGAAAGTCTCGCCCTGGACAGCGTCGTTGATGATGATTGAAGTAGCCATCGAGCCTGACAGCGACGACACAGAGGAACTCTCAATGAAAGCACCAATGTCGGTGTCAAAATCGACGGATCTCGGGTAGGGGGTCCCGATCTGTGCGTCAAGGCTGATGGTAACAGGAAGCAAGGGACACAGATGTTTACCCAGGTTCGGGCCCTATCGATGGAGGTAAAACCCTACTTCCTGCTTGATTAATATTTATGATATGGGTTGTACAAGAGTAGATCTACCACGTGATCGTAGAGGCTAAACCCTAAGAGCTAGCCTATGATGGTATGATTGTAATTGTTATCGGCCTTCTAAGGACCAACCTCTCCGGTTTATATAGACACCGGGGAGGGCTAGGGTTTACATGGAGTCAGTTACAAGGAAGGAAACACAATATCCGGATCGCCAAGCTTGCTGTCCATGCAAAGGAGAGTCCCATCCGTACACGGGCCGAAGTCTTGAGTCTTGTATCTTCACGCTTCAATAGTCTGGACGTTGTACACAGTCCGGCTGTCCGGATACCCCCTAATCCAGGACTCCCTCAGCCGCCCTGAAGGTAGTCGAAGAGTTAAGAGCCGAACAGGCTGCTCATTGCCAAAGCAATGAAAAAATAGCCAAGATGGTTGTTGAGCTGAAAGATGCCGCCGGCTGCTATGAGCTCCTTGAAAAGGAAAGCCAAGTGAAAGCGACTGACCTGAAGAAGGCCTTGGAGGCAGCCAAGGAAACTCGCTTTGAAATTAGAGGGATAAGGGAGGAGCTTTGTGAAGCCAGGGATATCACGGTTGGGAGGCCCTTTTTGTTGCGGATGAAGTTCGGAGATCCGAAATATGCCCCTCTGGATCAGTTATGGAGTGCTGCAGACGCGTATGCGGATTTGGCAAAGAGTGCTACTGATGCGAGTGAGTTTTACAAAGATCAGAAATATCATCAGGTAGAAAGGTTGTTTTGGTCGCAGTTTGGTGCCCCGACACGCCTGCTACGGTTGAATGAAAAGATGGCCACATGGGCCAAGCTCCATAGGTTGTCCAGGCTTGCTATGAGTTCTGTCGTGGATTATCTTTGGCCGAAGGGACCAAGGCCGGACAATTATTTTGGTTTGGTGCAACAATTCCTTGGTGTTGTGTCGCATATCAACGCTGTGAAGAGGTCGGCATGCATGGAGGGCACGCAGATGGCTCTTGCCCATGTTAGAACATATTGGGCAGGGATGGAGGCCACCGCTGTTGCGACCCGGGGTCCGACGGAAGGCCAGGATCCGGCCGAGCACTATTCTGAAGAAGTCCTGGAGGGCGCCTGTTTAATAGAGGCTCAGTCTTCGAAGAGTGCCATGTTCGAGTGACATGTATTATAAAAACAATGCTATTTTGATTATAAAGGTTGTGTTTATACTTTTGCCCAAAAGTATTGTAGTGCCTCCTATGCGGCCATTTATGTATTTGTATAACCTGAAAGTTTGCAGTCGTCGGCTTCAGCCCCCACGCGTATAATGTGGGGGTGTTCGAGATAAGCGCATAATCACACTTGATCCAACGTCTTGGTCCATTAAGGAGGTGATAGCGTGGCGAACCAGGCAATCGGACTATATAGCTTTAACACTTTCACTTAGCCATAGGAGTTTGATGGTGGGGCTACTATATAGCCCCTGGTATCCGCGTTCATCCGAATATGGTGCATGTTCGTACATGACCGAGAAACCGGTCCTTCGTTAATGCAGAGGAATCATGAAGATTTCGCTGAGTCATTGATTGGTTGACCAGTCTCGCGCTATATCATGACAGTGAGTTTTCGGCTTTCTCTACTAAAGTGCTCATCTAGATGAACCAGGGCACAATCGCAGTAGTTCTCCCGGTGCCACCTTAGCCTAGAGAGCGGAACGTAAGGTAGCAAAACACGGCAGCCGGGTAAACCCAACATTTGACCAAAGACATGATTTGGAGCTGATGCAAATAAGGCCAAACTCGCGACGTCGAACACTCCCTAAGGTATTCGTACTTTACAACATATACTGGGCTGAGTAACACCCTCGATAATGAGCCCTGAGTTTCCAAGTACATGCATTAGTTTGGTGTGACGAAATGCCAATAACGCCAGTATCCCTCCCGGTTGTGTTAAGTGTCCGGAGGGGAAGAAGCAACAAGAGACATTAAAAAAAAGGTTTACGAAGGGTCTTAATCTAAAAAGAAACCTTTGAGCGGGGCCCTGCTACACGTCTGCGCCTTTATCTCTGTTGTGCCGTAACCTAGAAGGCTGTAGCATGATGATCATCTGAAAAAAGGAAAAACCCAGGTGAAAAGACTTCGTGCGAGAAATTGGTTATTCTGAACCGATCATGAAGATGCAATCTGTTATTGTATTAATAGGGTAAAGCCGAACTATGGGCTTTTTACATGCGTGCAGCCCCTAGCGCCACCTATGGGGGTGTATCCATCGTCCCAAGCTCAGGTTTATCTGGGATGTTACAATAGGTGGTGCGCTAGACTCGTCTAACCGTGTCCGTGGTCTTGACGACCGATAATTTATTCTGGTTGGAGAGGCCGTTCAGTGTTCGGCTGCTAGAGCCGCCACATATTATTCCGCACGTAAAGAACGCTATGTATTTCCACTAACTGTGATGACGCCACATGGACCGGGCATCTTGAGTTTGAGATAAGCGTACTGCGGTACTGCATTAAAACGAGCGAAGGTGGTTCTTCCAAGTAGTGCGTGATAGCCGCTTCGGAATGGAGCTATTTCGAAGATTAATTCTTCGCTTCTGAAGTTGTCGAGAGAACTGAATACAACCTCTAGTACTAGAGAACCCGTGCGTCGGGCCTCGACGCCTGGTATTACTCCTTTAAAGGTAGTATTGCTTTGGGTGATTCTTGATGGGTCTATCCCCATTTTGCGGACAGTGTCCTGGTATATCAGATTAAGACTACTGCCGCCGTCCATAAGGACTCGGGTGAGATGGTATCCATCAATTATTGGGTCGAGCACCAAGGCAGCCGACCCTCCGTGCCGGATACTAGTCGGATAATCCCTGCGATCTAAAGTGATCGGGCAGGCCGACCAAGGATTGAACTTGGGGGCGAGGGGCTCTAAAGCGTATACGTCTCGGAGTGCGCGTTTGTGCCTTCTCTTTGGTATGTGAGTTGCGTAAATCATATTCACTGTTTTGACTTCTGGTGGGAATTTTTTTTGTCCTCCAGTGTTTGGCTGGCGAGGCGCATCCTCGTCTTCACTTGGCGTCTCCCTCCCTTTGTGTTCGGCGTCTAGCGTGCCGGTCTGCTTGAAAACCCAGCATTCTCTGTGGGTGTGATTTGCAGGTTTTTCAGGGGTGCCATGAATCTGACATAATCTGTCTAGAATCTTATTTAGGCCGGACGGTCCATCTTTGCTGCCTTCAAACGGCTTTTTCTGTTGATCGGGTCGAGAGCCCCTGAATCCGGCATTGACCGCCGTGTTATCTGGGTTGTCTTCATTGTTTCGACGCTTGTGTTTATTGCGTCGTGGCTTCCCATTGCTATCCCTGACTTCGGATGTGCCTGGGTCATTGGTGCTGCTATGGGCCAGCCAACTATCCTCGCCCGTGCAAAAGCGGGTCATAAGGCTTGTTAGGGCTGCCATTGTCCTCGGCTTTTCCTGTCCGAGGTGTCTGGCAAGCCATTCATCCCGGACACTGTGCTTAAAAGCTTCTAAGGCTTCGTCATCCGAGCAGTCGACGATTTGATTCTTCTTAGTGAGAAACCTGTTCCAAAGCTTTAGGGCTGACTCTCCGTGCTGTTGAATTATGTGACTTAAATCGTCTGCGTCGGGAGGTCGGACATAGGTCCCTTTAAAATTGGCCCTGAAAGCATCCTCAAGTTCCTCCCAACTTCCAATTGAGTTTTCGGGGAGGCTTTTCAACCAGTGCCGAGCTGGTCCTTTCAACTTGAGGGGTAGGTATTTTATGGCATGGAGATCATCTCCGTGAGCCATGTGGATGTGACGGATAAAGTCTTCAATACAGACCCCAGGGTCTATCGTTCCGTCGTATGCCTCTATATTCACGGGTTTAAATCCTTCTGGAAATTCATGATCCAGCACCTCATCGGTGAAGTATAGGGGGTGCGCGGCACCCCTGTATTTGGATGTATCATGGCATGCTGTCAATGGTTGTTCTGTTCGGTGTTTATTCCGAGCTGGTATTCGATCAATATGATCGTTTTGGTGGCTGTGATCCTGCGCTGGGGCACACTTCCTAGATCCATAGATGGACCTGGCCATACCGGATTTTTTGTCCAGGATCTCACGTAAATCGTGTGCTGACTTGTGTGCGGCATCATTAGCCGCCCTGTCACGGCCACGGGGTCGTCGGTCCGACTGATCGGCCGTATTATTTTTCGGCTATATGGGCTCGATAGCCTCGTCGTCAAATTCAGGCAGCAACTTGCACTTTGGATAGCTCTCTGTGTGGCGATCACCACCGTATTTTTCTTCAGTGTCGAGCACTTTGTCCCATCTACGGTTGAGCGTATCCTGCACGGCCTTAAGCCTTTGGTTCTCCTTCTTCAAGCTCCTCGTGGTGGCAAGAAGCCTTCTTTGGAGGTTCTCTTGTTCCAAATGTTTTTCTGGGATGATGAGTGCATCGTCGTCCGGATTGTTCTCCTCTCCGGAGACAGGTTGATGAATCTTACCCTCGGGATCTCCGTCATCGGACATTTGCTCCGGACTAAGTTCACCATCCCCTGGCTCATCCTGCTCCATCGCTGGGTCCATGGGGTCGTTGTTTCCTTTGGAGTCGACCAGGGTGTTATTCTTTCTTGCGCTGTTATCGTTGTTTTTATTGTGAAGGGATTTAGAGCGGAGCCTACGTCGTTGCTTCGGTGGCTTATCGAGGGGATTATCCTTCGTTGCATCCTCGCCACTATTTTCCTTGGGTGTATCCACCATGTATACATCATATGATGAGGTGGTTGTCCAGCGCCCCATGGGTGGTGGTTCCTGTATTTCTCCAGCATCGTCATCCATACCGTCGATGTCTTCAGAGTTGAAGTCAAGCATGTCGGTTAAGTCATTGACAGTGGCTATGAAGTGGGTGGTGGGTGGGTAACAAATTTCTTCGTCATCCGCTTCCCACTCGAGCCGGACATAGTTCGGCCAAGAGTCCCCTGACAGAGAGAGACACCTTAATGAATTTAGCACGTCACCCAGGGGCGAGTGCTGAAAGATATCCGCGGAGGTGAACTCCATGACCGGTGCCCAATCCGATTCGATAGGCACGGACGTACACGGTTCGGATCCTATGGCCGGACACGAGTCCGAGGGTCCGATGACACAAATATCTTTAGAGATGAAGTCTGTGTTCGGCTCCAGCGCCGATGAGTGTGCGGCCTCTTTTGCGTGGTCCATCCTCCCGTCCTCGGATGGCACGATCTGCTCCGGATTGAATCCCGGGGCCGCCACAGTCACGATCTCCCGAACACCATCCGATGGCAGATCTAAGTCATGCTCGTTGTGACTGTTCGGCGCACCTGACATGGGCTCGAATCCATCGAAGATCAAGTCTCCGCGGATGTCGGCAGTATGGTTCAAGCTTCTAAACCTGACCTGATGGCCATAGGCGTAGATCGATCTGCTCCAGATGGCCAAGCGAGTTGACCCGCAGTTCGAAGCCGCCGAATACGAAGATCTGTCCGGTGAGGAAAACCTCACACTGGACCACGTCATTGAAGACGTTTGAAGAGGCCATAAAGCCTTATCGTGACGACATAGTGGAACTCTCAATGAAAGCACCAATGTCGGTGTCAAAACCGGTGGATCTCGGGTAGGGGGTCTCGAACTGTGTATCTAAGGATAATGGTAACAGGAGGCGGGGGACACGATGTTTACCCAGGTTTGGGCCCTCTCGATGGAGGTAATACCCTACTTCTTGCTTAATTGATCTTGATGATATGAGTATTACAAGAGTTGATCTACCACGAGATCGTAGAGGCTAAACCCTAGAAGCTAGCCTATGATTATGTTTGTTGTTGTCCTACGGACTAAACTCTCCGGTTTATATAGACACCAGAGGGGGCTAGGATTACATAGAGTTGGTTATAGAGAAGGAGATGTACATATCTGAATTTCCAAGCTTGCCTTCCACGCAAAGGGGAGTCCCATCCGGACACAGGAAGAAGTCTTCAATCTTGTATCTTCATAGCCAACAGTCCGGCCAAAGTATATAGTCCGGCTGTCCAAGGACCCCTTAATCCAGCACTCCTTCAGCAGGCAAGCCTGGCGGAAGCAAGGTTATCCCCGGAAGCGAGCCCCCCCCCCCCCCGTCGTCGATTAACGCGTTGTCAAGCTCCAAGGTGACTAAGTGTCTACTAAATTCCACATGGCAGCCACCTCCTGCAGAAAATACCTAAAAGCAACACCCGTCCTGTGATGTGTCGAGCAAGCAGCTGCCAAGCTGGTGAATGGCCCGAAAGAGTCTGCCAGGCAAGATGTGATGTGATGTCGAGCGGCGCATTTAATGCGCTCTGTCAGCCTACAAAGTTACGTATGATAGCACTACTGTCTAATCAGTGCGTAATGACTGATTTGCCACTACGGTGACCCCTTGATCTATAAAAGGATGCCCATGGTAACAATAGAAAGGATTCAGACCCTTGTACACTCGTACATGCATAGTCATTCTCGTCCCAAGGCAACCCTGTCGGGCAAGAGCGCTATGCTTTTCCACCACCATCCACCATCAATCCACCAAAGCATGCAGGAGTAGGGTTTTATGCCTTGCAGCTGCCCAAACCTGGGTAAAAACTACTTGTGTGATCTCTGTCGTGCTACCTCATGCTCCTCCACTCTTGATGCAACGTGCCATCCCGCCGCCGAACCAGAAAGGGGATCATAGCCCCATAGGTGGTCATGGTTCCCCACGACATCTTTGCCGCGCCAGGTAGGGGGGTCACTTGTGCGAACCTGAAAGTATGACCAGTGTGTCATCCTCATCACCATTTTCATCATTGGTGGCGCCGTTGACTATGGCGCCTAGGAAGAAGCCCGGAAATTTGAATCACCCGTCCACCTCAATGGCTCCACCAACCGCGACCGCCAACGTCGCGGGAAATGAGGAGGCACGTGAAGATGTGGACATCGTGGGAGGCATGGTCGACACAGGAGGCGTTGTCACCACCATCCCCGCGCCCGAAGCAAAAGCAAGAAGCGCCGGGGAAGGACGGCATCAACAAGATACTAATGGCCATGCTTCTCGAGGTACGGGTGGGGGAATTACTTTAACTACACCCTCTCTCCTTGCCGAAGGGCACAATCATAGTGGTGGCTCTCGTTCTGAGGCAAATCACAACCCTCCGGCCGCCCCCACTGCGGGTACGACTATGAGGCATGCGTCCCCTCCAGAACAAGCTAGCCCAACTACTATGCCCGACGGAGCCGCTGGCCCTCAAGCACCTCTGTTGCCTGGTGATGCCATCCAAGCGGTTGGCTCGCGGTAGCGAGGACGCGACGCGGTCTTCACCGGGCCATCAGGAACCGAGCGACGCGGCGGTCTTCATCATCTTCACCCATGCCAAGCACCGCCTCTGAAGCCATGGCACAGGCCCACTTGCTGTTGAGATTCCCGCCAGCGGATGATCAGATGGACGAGTGGCGAGCCACTATCCAAAGCTTAATTGGTTTCGGTGATGCGGGGGGGGGGGGTCGCAGCGGGCTGACCCACCTCGGCCTCCAGAGGCAATGGCAATGGCTCGTGCGGCTGGCCACATGGAAGGGGCTGCTCCCACGGTGCAAGCCCCCACCTCGGCAGGCTTTGCGGGAGCTATGTATTCAAGAGGCCGACGACGTCTCGATGGCTTCCTCTGATCCTCAAGCACGGCAAGAACCACAACGAGCCCTGAAGGACAAGCGAAGGGAAGCCGTGTGCGCAGTCACCATGCAGCGTCACGACGACTACCGCCAACCCAACGGGTATGACGGCCTCAACATCGACGAGCCCACGCTCAGAGATGGCGGGTACCTACCTTTCGAGATCGGGTACCCTGCCTTCACCCGTGAGCTATGGCAAGTCCGTTGGCCGTCCGCTCGCACGTTCAACCTGGCAAAGTTCTTAAGCATCTACACCATCGTTGTTCAGGCTGCCGGAGGAAGAGATGAGAAGGTATTCGCCAATTATTTTCCTTTGGCACTTAAGTCTAATGTGAGGTCTTGGTTGATGTACTAGCCGGAGAACTCCATATCGTCTTGTGATGACCTATACCATGAGTTCATTGGCACCTTCATGGGAGGCCATCAAGAACCAGGGCAGCCCAGCGATTTGTAGCTCGTCCAGGAGAAAGAAGGAGAATCTTTACGGAAGTACTTGCAAAGGTTCAGCAGTGTTCACAGGAATATCCCAGATATCCACCCGGCAGCTGTGATAGCCGCCTTTCAGTGTAATGTGCGCAACCGAAGGAACGTTCCAAGATGAATGTCAAGCTTCCCAAGAATGTGAAGGAGTTGTACACCTTGGTGGACAAATGTGCTTGGGTGGAGAAAGTGAGAAAGCTTCCTAGAGAGGAGGGTTGTGTTGACATCGACTCAGAAGATGATGACAAGACCACCAGCCAGAAGAAGAAGAAGAATAAGAAGCACAACAAGAAGTGTAAAGATAAGGCAGTGATGACTGTTGAGGAATTGGGAACACCTAGTGCTGGCAAGAAGGAAAAGCCGAAGCCCCCGACAAGGAAGTTGCCGCGTGCGATGACTGCCGGGAGGCCACGTCTGCCAAGAAAGCTGGGAAGAGTGATGGGCCGTACTGCAAGATCCATCAAACCAAGGGCCACAATCTCCAGGAGTGTCATCAAGTTGAGCAGCTCGTCAAGAAGCAGAGTGCTGAGTATGTGAAGTGACATAAGGAAAGAGAATTAGAACGATACTGGAGGTAAGGGCCGGGGCGGTGAAGCAAATTGCCCAGGCAAAGCTACTCAGAACCAAGGGAAACACTATAGGGGCAGAGAGAAAGAGGATAATGATGCTGGAAGTGATAAAGGGGATGAAGAAGAAACCAGTGAGAAGGAATTCCAGAAGGTCACCGGCGCCCTGTGCATTGACGGGGGTGCATCTTTGCACTCCTCTCACCGCCGACTTAAACAGTGGGCATGTGAAGTCAATGTCATCAAGCCAGTGGCAACTTCACGAAAACCACTCAAGTGGTCACGCATGCCCATCATCTTTGATGACGAGGATCACCCTGACCGCACCGTGGCAGTAGGGTGCCTGCCATTGTTGGTATCTCCAATGATCCGCAACCTCAAGGTCACAAAGATGTTGCTTGATGGCGGGGCTGGGTTGAATCTGATCTTCCCACATGTTCTCATCAAGCTTCAGATAGCAGAGGAAGAGCTTAAGGCCACTGGCATGTTTCAAGGAGTTAATCCCAGCAGGATCCATCCTAAGGGAAAGACTACATTGGGAGTGACGTTTGGGGGTGAGTTAAACTAACGGACTGAGTAGATTGTGTTTGATGTGGTTGATCTCCCCCTTTCGTACAATCGAATTCTTGGGCGCCCTGCCTTGGCCAAGTTCATGGCGGCATCCCACTATGCCTACAACATATTGAAGATGCCAGGCCCAATGGGCGCCATTTCCATTCCATCAGATAAGAAAGACACACTGATATGTGTGGATAAGATGTATCAGGACGTTGTCAGGGTAGAGGCCGCCGAAGCAGTGGTGCTTGCCAAGGAAAGTAAAGGAAAGAAGAAGGATTGTAGGGACTCCGGCAAGGAATCCGGGGAGCGTGCCCCTACCGAGTGCACGACACCTGTTGATGACGTGCCGGAGTGTTCCAACAGCAAGATGGCCAAGGATGCTGCACCCCATGTGAAGAATGTCCTGGCAGGGCTGGCTGGAGTTGATGGTACCTTAACTAACAGCGCCACCCTTGATGACAAATAGGAAAGCACGCTCGTTTCCTTCCTGTGGGTGAATATCGATGTGTTTTCCTGGCAACCATCTGATATCCCTGGTGTTCCCAAGGAGGTAATCGAGCACCACCTTGTTGTCTGCCCACATGCCCGAGCCGTCAAGCAGAAGGTGCAGAAGTAGGCCTTGGAGTGGCAGTAGTTCATTACCGAGGAGATTAAGAAGCATGAGGCAGCTGGTTTGGTCAGAGGAGTACTACACCCAATGTGGTTAGCCAACCTAGTGGTTGTACGGAAGGCCAACGGAAAGTGGAGGTTGTGCATCGATTTCACTAACCTCAACAAGGCTTGCCCAAAGGATCCATTTCACTTGCCGCGCATTGACCAGATTGTGGATTCCGCTTAAGGCTATGATTTCCTTTCTTTCCTGGATGCATACTCTGTATATCATCAGATCTTCATGTCCAAGGAAGACGAAGAAGACCACCTTCATCACCCCATGTGTTACATACTGCTTTGTGCACATGCCTTTTGGGTTAAAAAGCGCCGGGTCTACTTTTGCAAGAGCAGTCAAAATTGGTTTTGAACCATAGTTGCATAGAAATATTGAGGCTTATATGGATGATATTTTGGTCAAGACCATGGACAAATCCACCCTCATCCAGGATTTGAAAGAGACATTTGCTAACCTACGCAAGATTAACTTGAAGCTAAACCTGAAGAAGTGTGTGTTTCTTTGTGACCCATCATAGGATCGAGGCCAATCCAGATAAGATCAAGGCTATAGAGAAGATCAAGGCACCCAGGACAGTTAAAAGATGTGAGGCATTTGGCAAGGTGTGTTATCGTGCTTACCAGAATCATCTCCAAGTATGCCGAGCGCGCCCTGCCGTTCTTCAAAATTTTGAAGAATGAAGGACCCATGAAGTGGACCCTAGAGGCAGATGAAGCACTGTAAGAGCGGAAGACCTACTTGTCCTCTGTGCCCACATTGGTTGCCCCTAAACCTCAAGACTCATTGCTGCTATACTTGGCGGCAACCAATCAAGTTGTTAGTGCAGCTCAAGTGGAACAGCGGGAAGTAGAGGAAACAGAGGATAAGCAAATCCCGGCAGGACCGGATGAGGATCAGGACAAAGAGGAGCACGGCAGCAGGAATGACCCCAAGGATGTGGCAAGCAAGAAAGTGGTGCAGCGCCCGGTGTACTTCAACTCCTTGCTACAGAGGGCTAGATCGAGGTACTCCGCTGTGCAAAAGTTGATTTTTGACCTCATCATGGCCTCAAGAAAACTGCGCCACTACTTACAAGCCCATGAGATTACAGTTGTCACCCTCTTCCCATTGCAAAGGATACTCCGGAACCCTGAGGCTACCGACAGAATATTGGAGTGGGCTTTGGAGTTATCCAGTTTTGGCCTAAACTTCAGCTTTGGCCTGAAGTTTGATAGCACCTAAACAATCCAAAGCAGGGCATTGGCAGAGTTTATTGCAGAATGGACGCCAACCCCTGACGAAGAAGTGATTGAGATAGTTATTCTCGGCAAGGAAGCGCCCTAAGAATGGATGATTCATTTTGATGGTGCTTTCTCCCTACAAGGTGCAGGGGTTGGCATGCTTCTTGTTGCTCCCACTGGAGAGCACCTGAAGTACGTCATCCAGATGCATTTTCCCCGAGAGGAAGCAACCAACAATACAGCAGAGTATGAATGGCTCCTTGCCGGGCTCAGGATTGTCGTTGAATTGGGAATCAAGAAGTTGATCATTCGAGGAGATTATCAACTTGTAGTGAGACAAGTCAACAAGGATTACCAAAGTCCATTGATGGAGGCATACGTTGGGGAAGTTAGAAGATTGGAGGAACACTTTGACGGATTGCAAACAGAGAACGTACCCCATGTGGAAAACATCATAGTTGATCATTTGTCAAAGTGCGCTGCACAAAAGCTTCTTGTGCAACCAGGAACTTTTGTTCTCCATCTTACTCAGCCCTTCGTATCCCCAGCAATAATGGCCCGAAAAAGGAGAAAGTTGGACTCCGGTAAGCCTCTCTCGGTAGAGCCCCTCGGGGCTCCTGGAGGGACACTGCCGGGAATAACTCCCCTTCACTTGCCGGGCTGCACCCTCCAACCGGGCCACTAGTCCCCACGGACAAGGAATGCACCCCCGCGAGCGAGGAGGTGCCGTTAGTCCTTGTTGTCGAGCCCCAGGCTCCAACTTGGGCAAGGCACATAGTCCACTTCCTCCAAACTAGAGAACTTCCCGATGAGCAAGATGAAGCTAAACGAGTAGCCTGGAGGGCCAGTATGTACTAGTTTGTCGATGACACTCTGTACAGAAGAAGGCCCAATGGTTTCAAATTGAAGTGCATCTGCTGGGAAGAAGGAAAAGAACTATTGGCGGAGATACACAAAGGCATGTGCGGCTCCCACATTGGATCAAGGGAATTAGTTGGGAAAGCATTCCGGCAAGGATTCTATTGGCCCACAACCCTCCAAGATGCGGTCGAGCTAGTCACTAAGTGTGAAACCTGCCAGTTCCATTCCAAGAACATCCATCTGCCTACACAAGCTCTTCAGACAATCCCTTTGTCATAGCCGTTTTCGGTTTGGGGCCTCGATATCCTTGGCCCTTTCCCCTAAGCTCCCCGGGGCTTTGAATTCTTGTTTGTTGCAATCGACAATTTTACAAAGTGGCCAGAAGTAACTGCCGTGAGAAAGGTGACTGCTCAGTCAGCTATCAAGTTCTTGGAAGATTTGGTGTGCCGCTTCGGAGTTCCTACCCGAATCATCGCGGACAACGGCACCCAATTCACGAGCCGCGCCTTCATGCAATATGTTCATGCCCTCGGAAGCAAGATCCCATTTGCCTCTATTGCACATCCCAGAAGCAATGGACGAGCTGAGAGTGTGAATGCTAAAATGCTACGCGGACTCAGGAGAATAACATTTCATAAGCTGCAGAAGTGCGGCAGGCGATGGATCGATGAGCTGTCGGTGGTTCTTTGGTCCCTCAGAACGACACCAGATCAAGCTACCGTGCAGACTCCCTTCTCCCTAGTGTATGGGGCAGAAGTAGTTATCCCCATGGAACTCATTTATGAGTCCCCTAGAGTGCTTTCCTACGATGAAGTAGCGCAAGATCAGCACCGGTGTGATGACGCTGTGCTACTCGAGGAGAACCGTCTCCGGGCTGCTGCACGTGCTGCACTCTATCAGCAAGCCCGGTGTTTTGAGGAAGGCAACCTTGTCCTTAGGCGCGTTTAGTCTGCCAAGGGTGCAAACAAGTTGACGCCAAAGTGGGAAGGCCCTTACCGGGTAGTACGACTCACCAGACCTGGCACAGTCCATCTAGAGACCGGAGATGGCATTAAATTGCAAAACTCATGGAATATTGAGCATCTCTGCAAGTTCTTCCTGTAAGGCGCGGCTGTCGGGACCTGCCCGGCATCCACCCTTTTGTATAGGCCTTGCCTCAGTTGCATGTAACCCCTTGTGCAAAGCCAGGCACAGACCCTGAGCAACAGATAAATAAACGAAGCGCTGGGGGGCCCGACAAGTTGCATGCATGCATAAGCATATCATGAGCATTGCATTCTCGTATAGATAAGGTTCCATCTGGCATAATTTTCATCTGCATAATCTACAGGCTCCTATCGTGGATTCAATCCCCAGGAGAAGATGAGAAGACCAGCCAGCACTGCAATCTCCGACAGGCCAAACAAATAAGTTCTATCTCTTCTCCATTCGTGTTTTGTGTGTAAACTTCTGCATATGAAAACCTCGCCACTTTTTTGAAACTTAGGTGCTCCCATCCTTTGATTCGAATGTTGCTTCGGTCAGGATGGTAGCAGTGGCCTTTGATGAAGAAAAGTTGACGGGGGGCTGACCCCTCATTACGATTTGTGCCCGGCAAGCATAGCTCCCCGACAGCCAAATAGAGGGTGCCGGCAGGATAGCCTACCGAGAAAACTTGTTTATTTTTAATATAGAGGCATTCCACCTTTGCATGGCCATATACATGCAAGAGTCCCCGACAAGGTTTACCTTTTTCATTTATATGCTTAAAACAAGTACAAACCTTATAGTACACAAACATGGATTCAAGGGATTACATTATTTGAACTAAAATTGGCAAGTGCCTACAGATTTTAGATTGAAAACATATATGTGTCCCGTGATCTCCTCTTTTCATTTTCCCTCCACCAGGTACTATGGTGGGAAGGGATGAGGACTAGGGAGCGCTCCAAGCAGGAGCCCACCCCGATCTCGTCACGGCCTGCCGGGCACAGCCTGACAAGGTCGGGAGTGGCGAGGCTGCAAACGAGGGACTCGGAGGGCAGCTCGACGGCGCGCCTGATAGCCACCTCCAAGACTAGCAAGGAGCCCTAGCTCGAGCGATGGAAGAATCAACCACCAACGCTCAACTGGAAGCCCGCTGGAGGGTGATGAAGGCACCAAGGGAACATCCCTCCCCGGCTATCACCCAAAGAGACTGGTGATGATGGTGTCGGGGAGGAAAGGGGGAAGCAGGAAGACGGGGCGGTCGGCAATATAATATGAAGGCGTCGACGCCATCGTACTCCGATCTGACGCCCCATTACCCGCCTTCCCTGCTGTGCCTCACTTTCTCTCCTTCACCACCACTTCAGGGAGACGCCGGACCCGCAAGTCGTCGCCTTCCCCGGAGAGACGACCAGCAGTGGGAGCAACCAGGATGCCCGAGGCACGCCGCACCTCACCTTGGCAGGCAGGAAGGCACGCTCCTCATTAACATCAACCCAAGTTCCAAGGAAAGGGGCATTACTAGGATTTCTGACGATCCCAAGCCCTTCGCCTTGGACTTGGACCAGACCCACTCCCCGAGCGCCAGTACCATTGCTTGGCATCATCAACCCCAAGCTAGGGCCTGAGGCCTAGGCCCGGGCGCTCCGTTCCAGCATACTCAATATGAAGCAAGACCGAGGAGGAGAGGGATATGGATGAATGCCTCCACTCCTCCCCCGCTCCTCCTTTTATAGGCAAGCAGGGGGCTGGGGGCTAATTCCCCGACGAGTAACCACCGCCCTCCTTTGCCAATCCTAGAAGATTGGGCTCCTGGCTTGACACCCGTCCAGAGCATGCCCCCGTGTTACCTACCCCACTCGATGCATGTGGCATACGTGGCTAAGGATAAGGGTGTGGTGGGAAGAGTGAATTAGCGGTTACCCGGCAGTGCGTTAAAGTCATTCACGAGCCATTACAAGAGTGATCCCACCACCATTGGCATTACGCGGCGTACGGAAAAACCGGAAGCTGGCCCCGCCCCAAGATAATGAAGAAGCAAAGAAGACCTCAAGGGACAAAGTCGCCTCAGCACTCTTGGATGTGGTCTAGTTAGGGCCTGCCCCAACGACGCCCAGCGGCGCGATTGTGCTAGGCCCGGGGGCTTCTGTTGGTGCAACAAACCCTGGGTCAGTTGCCCAGACTATGAACATGCACGAGGACAAATTTACAACATCTTGATAAACTTGAAGCAAGATGGATCAATTCCCCTGAAGGATCCAAGCAACAGATCAAGAAGACCAAGACTAGCCAGAGGGGCAAGATACTGCTTAGGAAAAAACCTCCCCTGCCGAGAAGGCGAGCCTGGCGGAGGCAAGATTATCCCCGGAAGTGACTCCCCCCCCCCGAATCATCCCGGCAGGCCTACCGGGACCAGCGAAGACAAACCACTTCACCGCACCACCTCACCATGACGTACGTCGTCGATCAGTACGGTGTCAAGCTCCAAGGTGACTAAGTGGCTGCTAAATGCCACATGGCAACCACATCCTATAGAAAATACCTACAAGTGACACCCGTCCTGCGATGTGTAGAGCAAGCAGGCGCCAAGCTGGTGAAACAACCTGGAAGAGCCTGCCGGGCAAGCTGTGATGTGACGTCGAGTGGTGCATTTAATGCGGTCTGTCAGCATGTACAGTTAGGTATGAGAGCACTATTTGCTACATAATCAGTGCATAATGACTGATTTGCCACTATGGTGACCCCTTGATCTATAAAAGGAGGCCCATGGCAACCATAGAGAGGAGTCGGACCCTTGTACACTCGTACGCACGTAGTCGTTCTCGTCCTAAGCCAACCATATCGGGCAAGAGCGCTTTGTTTTTCGCCACCATCCACCACCAATCCATCAAAGCAGGAGTAGGGGCTTATGCCTCGCGGAGGCCCAAACCTGTTTAAAAATTGCCCGTGTGATCTCTGTCGTGCTTCCTCACGCTCCTACGCTCTTTGTGCAACGTGACATCCCCCCGCTGAACCAGAAAGGGGCTTGTAGCCCCATAGGTGGTCGTGGTTCCCCACGACATGTCGTTCCCAAGTTGGAGCCTGAGGCTCGACAACAAGGACCAGTAGCACCTCCTCATTCACGTGAGAGCATGCCTCAACCGTAAGGATTGGTAGGGTGTAGCTCACCGATCAAAAGGGAGTTCTTCCCGCCAAGCTCTCTGCTTGGGGCTTTGGGAAGCTCTGCCGGGAGAGGCTTGCCGGAGTCTAGTTTCCTCCTCTTTCAAGCCATTGTTGCTGGGGACACAGAGAGATGAGTCAGATGGAGAACAAAAGTCCCTGGTTCCACAGGGAGTTTTTGCACAGTGCACTTTGATAGATGGTCAGCAATGTTGTTTTTCGCATGTGGCACGTGCTCTATTTGCAATCTGTCAAACCGCTCCTCCAACTTTATCACTTCCTCAACGTATGCCTCCATCAATGGGCTTTGGTAATCTGTGTTTACTTGTCTCACCACAAGTTGCAAGTCTCCACGGATGATCAGCTTCTTGATTCGAAGTTCTGTTACAATCCTGAGCCCGGCAAGGAGTCCTTCATACTCAGCAGTATTGTTGGTAGGTTTCTTCCGGGGGAAATGCATTTGAATGACGTACTTAAGGTGCTCCCTAGTGGGAGCAACGAGAAGCACGCCAGCTCCTGCACCTTGTAGGGACAAGGCACCATCAAAGTACATAATCCATTCTTGGGGCGCTTCTTTGTCGGGGATGACTATCTCCAGTACTTCTTCGTCAGGGGTTGGCATCCCCTCTGCAATGAACTCTGCTAGTGCTCTGCTCTGAATAGTTGTTGTGCTCTCAAACTTCAAACCAAAGCTGGATAACTCCATGGTCCATTCCACTATTCTTCCGGTGGCCTCGGTGTTTCTAAGTATGTGTTGCAAAGGGAAGCGGGTGACAACTGTGATCTCGTGGGCTTGGAAGTAGTGGCGCAGTTTCCTTGAGGCCATGATGAGGCCAAAATTAACTTTTTCATGCCAGAGTACCTCGACCTAGCCCTCTGCAGTAGGGAGCTGAGGAAGTACACTGGGCGCAGCACCACCTTCTTCCTTAGCGTGGTCTGGGAGCTGTCTCCGCTGCCCTACTCTTCCTTGTCTTGAACTGCACCTGACCTTGCTGGGATGGGTTCGCTTTCCTCTCCAAAGGGGACGGAGGTTTCGACTGCTGCTTCATCCACTTCCCGATGTGCCACCAGCGCCACACTAACTACTTGATTGGTTGCCGCTAAGTATAGCAGCAATGGATCTTGTGGTTTGGGAGCGACCAAAGTGGGCAGAGAGGCAAGATAGGTCTTCAAATCTTGTAGCGCAGCGTCTGCCTCCGTAGTCCACTCCATGGGTCTCGCCATCTTCAAGATTTTGAAGAACGACATGGCGCGCTCAGCACACTTGGAAATGAACCTGCTCAACGCGGCAACACACCAGTCAAACATCTCAAGTCCTTAACTATCTTGGGTGCTTGACTATGTTCGATAGCCTTGATCTTGTCGGGTTTGGCCTCCATCCCTCGGTGGGACACGAAGAAGCCAAGTAGCTTGCCAGAAGGAATGCCAAGCACACACTCTCCAGGTTCAGCTTCAAGTTGATCTTGCGCTGATTTGCAAAGGTCTCTTCCAAATCCTAAATGAGAGTCATTATGTCCTTGGTTTTGACCACTATATCATCCATGTAGGCTTCAATATTTCTGTGTAGCTAGGACTCAAAGCCTATCTGTACTGCTCTTGCAAAAGTGGATCTGGCGCTTTTCAAATCGAAGGGCATCCAGACAAAGCAGTGCATGCCACATGGGGTTATGAACGTGGTCTTCTCTTCGTCTTCCTTGGATATAAAGGTCTGGTGGTACCTGTAGTATGCATCCAGAAAGGAAAGCAGGTCACACCCGGAGGTGGAATCCACAATCTGGTCGATGCGTGTCAAGTGGAATGGGTCCTTCGGGCATGCCTTATTTAGATCTATGAAATCTATGCAAAGCCTCCATTTCCCATTTGCCTTGCGCACCACCACTTGATTCGCTAACCATGTTGGATGCAATACTCCCCTAACCAAACCAGCTACTTCAAGTTTCTTGATCTCTTTGGCAATAAACTGCTGCCCCTCCAAAGCTTGCTTCCAGACCTTCTGCTTGACGGGTTGGGCATGTGGGTAGATAGCAAGGTGGTGCTCGATTACCTCCCTGGGAACACCAGGGATGTCATATGGTTGCCATGCAAACACATCGACATTCACCCACAGGAAGGCAACGAGGGCGCTTTCCTATTTGTCATCGAGGGTGGTGCTGATAGCAAATGTACCATCAGTGCCAGCCAGCCCTGCCAGGACCTTCTTTATAGCGGGTGCAGCAGCCTTGGACCTCTTGCCATTGGAACTCTCCGGCAAGTCATCAACAAGCGCAGCACACTCCGAAGAGGTGCGCTTCCCAGATTCCTCGCTGGCGTCCTTGTTAGCTTTCTTCTTTTTCTTGCTTCCTTGGCGGGAGCAGCAGCTTCCGCGGCCTCTACAGCGACTGCTTCTCGGTACATCTAGTCCATGCATATGATTGCGTCTTCTTGGACTCCTGCCGGGGTTGATCCCTTGGAACGTACCAGTAACCTTGAGTTCTTCATCTGCTATCTGGAGTTTGCTGATGACCTTTGGAGAAATTAGATTCAACCCGGGCCCGCTGATGTCGGCTAGAACTACGTCGGTATTTCCCCAAAGAGGAAGGGATGATGAAATATAGCGAAGGTAGGTATTTCCCTCAGTGATGAGACCAAGGTTATCGAACTAGCAGGAGAACCTCCTCACACCACGTAAACAACACCTGCACACAAATTACAAATACCCGCAACCCGACGTGTTAAAGGGGTTGTCAATCCCTTTCGGGTACGACACCTCAAGTAGGCAAATAACGCGAGATAAAAGGTGGTAGACAGGATAAATAGATTGCGGAACAAATAAATTGCAGGAAGGAATTTTTGTATTTTTGGTTTAATAGATCTAAAAATAAATGCAAGAGAAAATAGATCGCAAAGGCAAATATGTTGAAAAGAGACCCGGGGGCCGTAGGTTTCACTAGTGGCTTCTCTCGAGAAAAATAGCAAACGGTGGGAAAACAATTATTGTTGGGTAATTGATAGAACTTCAAATAATCATGACAATATCCAGGCAATGATCATTATATAGGCATCATGTCCAAGATTAGTAGACCCACTCCTGGTTGCATGTACTACTATTACTCTAGACATCGAGCGCTATCCAGATGCATCTAGTGTATTAAGTTCATGAGAAAATAGAGTAATGCAATAAGAATGATGACATGATGTAGACAAGATCTGTTTATCTATTGCGGCAGATATAGATCTCATCTTGTTATCCTAAGTATCAATGATACATGCGTGTCGGTTCCCCTTCTGTCACTGGGATCAAGCACTGTAAGATCGCAGCCACTACAAAGCACCTCTTCCCATTGCAAGATAAATAGATCAAGTTGGCCAAACAAAACCCAAATACCGGAGAAGAAATATGAGGCTATAAACAATCATGCATATAAGAGATCAAAGAAGACTCACATAACTTTCGTGGATAAAAACATAGATCTGATCATAAACTCAAAGTTCATCGGATCCCAACAAACACACCACCAAAAGACTTACATCATATGGATCTCCAAGAGACCATTGTACTGATAATCAAGAGAGAGAGAGAGAGAGATAAAGCCATCTAGCTACTATCTACGGACCCGTAGGTCTATAAAGGACTACTCACGCATCATAGGAGAGGCACCAATGGAAGTGGTGAACCCATCCATGACGGTGTCTACATTGGATCTGGTGGTTCTGGACTCTACAGTGGCTGGATCAATATTTCGTCGACTCCCCTAGGGTTTCTGGAATATTGTGGCATTTGTAGAGCAAAGAGGCGGTTCGGGGGGCACCCGAGGTGGGCACAACCCACTAGGTGCCTCCTTGGCCCATTGGCTTTCTTCTAGCCCAAAAAACTTCCTCAAGGAGTTGCGTTGCGTCCGGACTCAGTTTGATATTGATTTCTTGTGATGTACAAAAGATGCCGAAAACAGCAATTGGCACTGGGCACTATGTCAATAGGTTAGTACCAAAAACTGATATAAAATGATTGTAAACATCCAAGAATGGTAATATAACAATATGGTACAATCAAACATTATAGATACTTTGGACACGTATCAGCATCCCCAAGCTTAATTCCTGCTCGTCCTCGTGTAGGTAAATGATAAAAACAAAATTTTTGATGCGGAATGATGCCTCACATATTCATCACATTCTTTTCTTACAGCATGGACATATTGACTTCTATATGATTCAAAGCAATAGTCTAGTTTTGACATGAAGACTTTAATACTCAAGCATACCAACAAGCAACCATGTCTTTCAAAGTATCAACACTAAAGCAAGTTATCCCTAGCCCATCATGCTCAATCATTGATCCATTCATGAAACACACTCGAATATTAGCTACACCCAATGCTCAAATACGATCATAGTGCCCCTTAGTTGGTGCTTTATAAGAGAAGATGGAGACTCAAATTCAAAATAAAAATTGCATAAGTAAAAGAAAGGCCCTTCGCGGAGGGAAGTAGTGATTTGTAGAGGTGCCAGAGCTCAAAGCTTAAATTGAGGGATAAAATTATTTTTGAGAGGCATACTTTTCCATCTAACGAAAACGACTTGGAGCATCCCAACACTTTTCATGCTAGATACATCATAGGCGGTTCCCAAACAGAAAAATAAAGTTTATTCTTTTTCCACCATATCACTTTCCATGGCTAGTCGTATCCACGGGTGCCCTCCATACCAACACTTTCCAAGGAATTTATTATTTGACAACATAAAGTAAATTCATTTATTCATTTTGGGACTGGGCATCCCTAGTACCTTTGCCATACTCTCATGCAATGACAAGTGAATAAACACTCATCATGAGAATAACACATCTAGCATGGAAAATATTGGCTACCCTTTACCGCCTCACGAGTAGTAGAGCACACAAAAGAGAAATTCTATTTTGAACATTAGAGATGGCAGATGCAAATTTTCTTAGAACATCGAAATACCGCATATAGGTAGGTATAGTGGACTCATATGGCAAAACTGGTTTAAAGGATTTCGGATGCACAAGTAGTGATCATACTTAGTGCAAAATGAAGGCTAGCAAAAAGATTGAGAAGCGACCAACCAAAAAGCAAAAAATCTATTACCCAAGCATTAAGCATAAGTAACACCGAATAATGCACCATAAGTAGGATGTAAATTTCATTGCATGACTATTGACTTTCGTGCTGGCATAGGGAATCACAAACCTTACATTAATATTCTTACTAAAGCATAATTAGTCATCAACATGACTCACATATCATATCGTCATATCTCAAAACCATTACTAAGAACCAAGTTTATTTTGTCCAATGATCCTCATGAAAGTTTTTATTATATCCTCCTTGGATATCTATCACTTTGGAACTATTTTCATATGTTGCTTTTGATAAGCTCAAACAAATATAAGTGAAGAACATGAGCATAATTTTTTTTTCTTTATCTCAAAATAATCTAACTAAAGCAAGGGATAATTTCTAAAAAAATTACTAACTCCAAAATAAATCTAAGTGAAGCATGAGAGCATTTCTTCAAAATTAACAAAGCACACCGTGGTCAAAAAGATATAAGTGAAGTACTAGAGCAAGTCCATGGCTCTAAAAATTTAAGTGAAGCATAGGAGAAAGCATAGCATAATTTTTGGCTCTCTTAAAAGGGTGTGTCCATCAAGGATTCGACACTTAAAACACAAAGAAAAGCAAGCAAATACTCATATCATACAAGACGCTCCAAGCAAAACTCATATCATGTGACGAATAAAAATATAGTTTCAAGTAAAATACCGATGGTTGTTAGAAGAAAGCGGGGATGCCACTCGGGCGCATCCCCAAGCTTAGTTGCTTAATACTTCTTTGAATATTGTCTTGGGGTCGCTCGGGCATCCCCAAGCTTAGCCTTTTGCTTATCCTTATTCCTTCATCCATCGTAAGATAACCCAAAACTTGAAAACTTCAATCACACAAAACTCAAACAAAACCTTCGTGAGATCCGTTAGTATAAGAAACCAAACCACTACTATCAGTACTGTAGCAAACCTACTATTATTCTGTTTTTGCATTATATCTACTGTATTCCAACTTTTCTATGGCAAAAAATCATCAAAGAAAACCATAGAACCATCAAAACAAGCACAGAATGCAAAGAAAACAGGATCTATCAAAAACAGAATAGTTTGTAGCAATCTGAAAATTTTGAATACTTCTATAACTCCAAAAATTATGAAATAAATTTGTGGACGTGAGGAATTTGTCTATTAATCCTCTGAAAAAAGAATTAACTTAAAATCACTCTTCTGTAAAAAATGACAATGATTCTCGTGAGTGCAAAAGTTTCTGTTTTTCAGCAAGATCAGATAAACTTTCACCCAAGTCTTCCCAAAGGCATTGCTTGGCACAAACACTAACTAAAACACAAAAACACAATCATAACAGTAGCATAATTTTTCTATCACTCAAGAACAGAAAGCAAAAAGAAAAAATAAATTTTATTCATTGGGTTGCCTCCCAACAAGCGCTATCGTTTTATAGCTATTAAGATAGGCATCAGATTTCAATGATGCTCACATAAAAGATAGTAATCGAAATACGAAGAGAGCATCATGTACCATATGGCAAACAAATTTAAATCTAACATACTTCCTATGGATAGGAATTTTATAGGAAAACAAATTATCAAGACAAGCAAGATCTAGCATATGTAAGGAAGAAGAAAGAAACAATAGCAATCTCAACATGAAGAGAAGTAACTTAGTGACATGAAGATTTCCACAACCATATTTCCCTCTCGAATAATATTTATATGTGGGATCATATTAAAATTCAACATGTAGCTATCACATAACATATTTTCTACATGATCCACATGCATGCAAAGTTGACACTCTTCCAAAATAGTGGGATTAACATTAACTAAAGTCATGACCTCTCCAAACCCACTTTTATCAAAAATTTCATAAGATTGAACATTCTACAAAGTAGTGGGATCTAAAGTTGACACTCTTCCAAACCCACTTTCAATATTATTGCAAACACTATTATCAATCTCATATTCATCATGGGGCTTAAATAAATTTTCAAGATCATAAGAAGAATCACCCCAATCATGATCATTGCAATAAGTAGAGGACATATCAAAACAAGCATCCCCAAGCTTGGGGTTTTGCATATTACTAGCATAATTGACATTAATAGCATTTATAATAACATCATTGCAATCATGTGTTTCATTCAAGGAGCTATCATGAATCACTTTATAAATTTGTCGTTTAACACTTCATCACAATTTTCAGATTCATAGATCTCAAGCAAAACTTCATAAAGATAATCTAGTGAACTTAATTCACTAGCAGTTGGTTCATCATAATTGGATCTTTTGAAAAGATTGGCAAGTGGATGAGGATCCATATCAATAGATTATTAGCAAGCAAAGATGGAAGAAAATACAAGGCACATGGTAACACAAGTAGAGACAGCAAACAAGAGATCTGACGAGAAAAAGGCGAACTAAAAAGAGTGCGAATAAAACGGCAAATTTTTGTGAAGTGGGGGGGAGGACAACGAGAGGCAAATGGCAAATAATGTAAATTGCAACGAGATGAGATTTTTGATTAGGAACCTGGTTGATGTTGAAGATCCTCCCCGGCAGCGGCGCCAGAAATGGCTAGTTGACGGGAGACTATCTTGATGTGATCTTCCCCGGCAACGGCGCCAGAAATTCCTTTTGATGCCTGCTAGAACTACGTCGATATTTACCCAAAGAGGAAGGGATGATGCAGTATAGCGACGGTAGGTATTTCCCTCAGTGATGAGATCAAGGTTATCGAACCAGTAGGAGAACCTCCTCACACCACGTAAACAACACCTGCGCACAAATAACAAATACTCACAACCCGACGTGTTAAATGGGTTGTCAATCCCTTTCGGGTACGGCGCCTCAACTAGGCAAATAATGTGAGATAGAAAGTGGTAGATAGGATAAATACATCGTGGAACAAAATAAATTGCAGCAAGGTATTTTTGTATTTTTGGTTTAATAGATCTGAAAATAAATGCAAGAGAAAATAGATCGCAAAGGCAAATATGATGAAAAGAGACCCGAGGGCCGTAGGTTTCACTAGTGGCTTCTCTCGAGAAAAATAGCAACCGGTGGGAAAACAATTACTGTTGGGCAATTGATAGAACTTCAAATAATCATGATGATATCCAGGCAAAGATCATTATATAGGCATCACGTCCAAGATTAGTAGACCGACTCCTGCCTGCATCTACTACTATTACTCCTAGCAAACACACTGCCAAAAGACATACATCATATGGATCTCCAAGAGACCATTGTATTGATAATCAAGACACACAGAGAGAGAGAAAGCCACTAGCTACTAACTATGGACCCGTAGGTATACAAAGGACTACTCACGCATCATAGGAGAGGCACCAATGGAAGAGGTGAGCCCCTCCATGATGGTGTCTAGATTGGATCTGGTGGTTCTAGACTCTGCGGCGGCTGGATCAATATTTCATCGACTCCCCTACGGTTTCTGGAATATTGTGGTACTTATGGAGCAAAGAGGTGGCTCGGGGGGCACCCGAGGTGGGCACAACCCACCAGGGCGCGCCTGGGCCCGCTGCGCCCTGGTGGGTGCTGCTCCCCTCGAGCAGCCCTTCATTTGCTTCCTTGGACCATTGGCTTTCTTCTGGCCCAAAAAAAATCCTCCAGGAGTTGCGTTGCATTTGGACTTTGTTTGATATTGATTTCCTGCAATGTAAAAAACATGCAGAAAACAACAACTGGCACTGGGCACTATGTCAATAGGTTAGTACAAAAAAATTATATAAAATGACTATAAAATGATTGTAAAACATCCAAGAATGATAATATAACAGGATGGAACAATCAAAAATTATAGATACATTGGAGACGTATCAACATCCCCAAGCTTAATTCCTGCTCATCCTCGTGTAGGTAAATGATAAAAACAGAATTTTTGATGTGGAATGTTGCCTCACATATTCATCACATTCTTTTCTTATAGCATGGACAGATGGACTTTTATATGATTCAAAGCAATAGTCTAGTTTTGACATGAAGACTTTAATACTCAAGCATACCAAGAAGCAACCATGTCTTTCAAAATATCAACACTAAAGCAAGTTATCCCTAGGCCATCATGCTCAATCATTGATCCATTCATGAAACACACTCAAATATTAGCTACACAAAATGCTCAAATACGATCATAGTGCCCCTTAGTTGGTGCTTTATAAGAGAAGATGGAGACTCAAATTCAAAATAAAAATTGCATAAGTAAAAGAAAGGCCCTTCGCAGAGGGAAGTAGTGATTTGTAGAGGTGCCAGAGCTCAAAGCTTAAATTGAGGAATAAAATTATTTTTGAGAGGCATACTTTTCCTACCAACGAAAACGACTTGGAGCATCCCAACACCTTCCATGCTAGATACATCATAGGCGGTTCCCAAACAGAAAATAAAGTTTATTCCTTTTTCCACCATAACTTTCACTTTCCATGGCTAGTCGTATCCATGGGTGCCCTCCATACCAACACTTTCCAAGGAATCTATTATTTGACAACATAAAGTAAATTCATTTATTCATTTCGGGAATGGGCATCCCTATTACCTTTGCCATACTCTCGTGCAATGACAAGTGAATAAACACTCATCATGAGAATAACACATCTAGCATGGAAAATATTGGCTACCCTTACCACCTCACGAGTAGTAGAGCACACAAAAGAGAAATTTATTTTGAACCTTAGGGATAGCACACAAAAGAGAACACTACTTCTGCTTTGGTGTATTGATGAGAGGACCGTGGTGGAGATGCAACGCTTTAGCCCGGCAAGGTAGCCTCGGGGCGAGAGCAGCTACGCGCGTACAAGAGTACAAGGGTCCGAATCCTTTCTAAGGTTGGCACGACCCTCCGTTTATAGATCAAGGGGTCACCACAATGGCAAATCAGTCATTGCATATTGATAAGATAGCAAACAGTGCTAACATACCTAACTCTGCAGATAGGACAAGGTGCATTGAATGCACCACTTAATGTCACATCATAGCGTAGCCCGCAAGCCTTGTTGGGCCGTTCGGCCACTATCTCGATTGTCTATGTGACATGTCTCTGGACGGGTGTCATTTGGAGGCGATTTCCTTTGGAAGTGGCTTCAACATACCAAATAACAACCATTAGCCACTTGAGGGCTCGACACCATACCAATTGATGACTTGCGAGGGGCTGTGAGGTGGAGCGGTGCAGTCTTGGCGGGATAGTCCGCCCTCAGGGTCCCCGCAAAGCTTGCCGGGGTAGTCGTGAGACTTGTCTTCGGGGAAAACCTCGAGCACGCCAGGCTCACCTGCCCGGCAAGGGAGGTTTTTGCTTAGTGGTGTCTTGCTCCTTTAGCTTGACTTGGTCTTCTTGATCTGCCCTTCGATTTCTCAAAGAGCTATCTCTCCTGATTGGTCTTGGTCTTTGATGTTGTAACCTTGCTCTTGAGCCTGTGTATAGTCCGGGCAACATACCTGGCGTTTGTTGCACCAACACCCTTACTCGGGTATAAGCTTTTGTCACTCTCGCCACCCACTATAAGTGAATTATGAACGTATTGCAACACCCTACAGCGGTAATCCTACACGCTTGCATGAGACAGAGGGGACCATAGGATAGCACCAAACAAAACATACAACCCAAATGAATGACGGTCATCAATGAAACCATTGGACAAAATGAATCTACTCAAACATCATAGGATGGCATCATGGCAACACATCATTGGATAATAATATGTAGCAGTAAGCACCATGTTGAAGTAGATATTACAGCAGGGAGAAGAGGTGTTAGAGCACTTCATAGAGGGGGGGAGAGTTGGTGATGACGACAGCGAAGTTGTTGGTGTAGATTGTTGTCACGATGCTTGCCCTGGTGGCGCTCTGGCGACACCGGAAGAGAGGGGGGAGAGAAACCACATCCTTCTTCTTATTCCTTGGTCTCCCCATAGATGGGAGGAAAGTTTCCCCTCTCGTCCATGGCTGCCATGGCTCCCGAAGGGCAAGAGCCCCTCCGAGATTGGATATCTGTAACACCCAAGATGGGATTCTATCCCAATCACGTGATGAATTCATGATTGGGGCACAATCGCATTTCGAGCGCATAGCAAGGTGGATATCATTACAACATACCATGTACTGAGTAGATGAGAATACAAGATAAAGGCTTACACTCGCCAGAAGCTACAACATTTGTAAAAGAGTTCATCAATACATAGCAATTATCATACAGAAGAGCAGGATTTGACTACGGATGAAAATCAAATGAAAAAAGAGGAACGACATCCACCCTGCTAGCCCAGGTAGGCGACCCAAAACCTATCCATTGATCGAGGAAGAAGAAGCAGAAGAACTCCAAAACAAGCAAGCATCGCTCTCATGTCAAAGCATCCCTTTACCTGTACCTGCAACTGTTGTTGTAGTAATCTGTGAGCCACTAGGACTCGGCAATCCCTTTACCATGGGTAACAAGACTAGTAAAGCTTAATGGGTATGGAATGGTACGTGGTGAGGTTGCAGCAAGCGACTAAGCGTTGTATGTGGCTAACTTACGAGTACAAGAATAAGGTGAGAAACTACACAAACGGTCGCAAACTAGTAATGATCAATAAGTTATCCTGGTCTACTTACGAATCCAACATAACCCCACCGTGTTCTCTTCTCGAACTCACATGAAAAGAGACAGCCGCGGTTACACACACGGTTGGTGCATTTTATTTCGGATCTGGTATCAAGTTCTCTACAACTGGATATTAAAAACTCCCATCTGACACATAACCGTGGGCACATCTTTCGAAAGATTAAACCCTGCAGGGGTGTCCCAACTTAGTCCATCACAAACTCTCACGATCAACGGAGGAAAATCCTCCTTCTGAAACAACCCAATCAAGCTCGGAATCCCGGTTCACAAGACATTTCGTCAATGGTAAAACAAAACCAGCAAGACCACCCGGTGCGTCGATTCCCTGATAGGAGCCGCGTGTATATCATTCTCAGGACAACACTGTCTATGCTAAGTGGACGATAGCCAAATACCTCAAGTTACCCCGAGGTGGCACCACCGACTGCTAGGTAGGTGGACCAACACTCATGAGGAGCACTAGCCCAGGGGGTTGATTAAGTGACCGCAGGGGCCGGCAGGTCATTATGAAAGACTTAGTTGTTATTAGGCAAATGGTAAAACCAATGTTTGGGCCTTGCTGGAAGAGTTTTATTCAAAGCAAACTGTCAAGGGGGGGGCATAAACCCCAACTCTGTCAGGAACACAAAATCAACGAACATAAACCGGTATGACGGAAACTAGGGCGGCAAGAGTGGAACAAAACACCAGGCAAAAGGCCGAGACTTCCACCCTTTACCAAGTATATAGATGCATTAATTAAATAAGAGATATTGTGATATCCCAAGATATCTATGATATCCATGTCCAAACATGGAACGACCTGCAATTGCACCTGCAACTAGCAACACTATAAGAGGGGCTGAGCAAAGCGGTAACATATTCAAACAACGGTTTGCTAGGATGGTGAAAAAGGTTAGAGGCTAACATGGCAATTTGGGAGGCTTGATAAACAAGTGGTAGGTAGCGTGACATAACGATAGCATCAGGACAACTAGCAAAGCAAAGATACTAGTGAGAGCCAAGGTGACATTCATCTTGCCTGGAATCCCGCTTGGAAGAAGGGCGAATCCATGAAGAAGACGAACGGGTGTAGACAAACCAAGCATAGTCAAACACATCCTCACAATCCGCAACGTTACCAGAACTAAGAAGCAACACCGAAAAGAAGCAAATGACATGGTAAACACACAAGCATACATATGGCAGGATGCACAATCAAGTATGATGCATGTCCGGTTTAAATATGCATGGCATGGCAAAGTACAACAAACAATCCTACAAATTAAGTGGAGCTCAATATGCAACGAGTTGCACATTGATGAAACACCACATCCAAATATTTAGTGAACTCTCATTTGTGCAACTCATGAATATTAAATGTTGTTAAACATGGCAAGAGGTGAAGCATAATAAAACTACATATCTAAGCAATTTAAATGAGGCCGGAAATAACGAACAACAATTCCGGAAAATCCCCATATGCATATTTCGAATTTGCTACTGTTCTGCCATAAATCTTATTTTAAGGCGATTAAACAGGAAAATAAAGTGCACCATTTTAATCTATGCATTTTTCTACCACATTTACATATAAAGTTTATTTAATTTCGAGCTACGGTTATTTAATTATGAAATAAACCATTTTAGCAAGTCATTTATACAAATTAATGGAAAGAACAATATTAGACATTTTTAACATGGATGAAAGAAGCATTTTATGAAATTATATGAAATTCTAATCATTTTACATATATGACATATTTGAATGCGATGCACGGTTAATTAGTTATTAGCAATTCAAATGCATGGCAGTTTTCTGTAATTTTGTAGTTCTGTGGATAATTGTCAAATTCGCAAAGATGGAGAAAATGACATGGGATGAATCTGCTGGCCCAATGGTGCACGGGGGTTTTCAGGTTTTTTTTAGGCAACGTTGTGAAGCTTTATTGATTCATCGCAATGTTTACAGGGACGGACGGTAGATTCCTGGGGTGTCCTAACCAAACACGGCGGCCACCACTGAGAGATAAAGCATGCCTCGCCAAATTGGAGCTCCTAAACTCATGTATAAAGTTACAAAAATCAAAAACTAAAGACTGGTCTATTATTTCATGTAAAATTGCTTCTTAACTCGCCAAATTATCCTTGTGCACATCTTCCACCACCACCTTGCAATCCGACGCAACTTCAATACGCCTCAGATATATATCATCTGCCAGTGCCAGAGATTCTCAAATGGCTAAAGCTTCGAGGGTCGCCGGATCTACAATGTTCCTCAAGCCAAATGTCGAAGCACCCAGGAAGAAACCATCATGGTCTCTGCATATCACCCCAACAGATCCAAAACCGTGTCTGGACATAGCCGCATCAACATTCATCTTGGCATTTCCTGCCATCAGGGCAGCCACCTCCTTGGTTTCTTGATTCTTTGTGCCATTGCCGCTGGAAACTTGGAATTGAGAATCAGCAACTCACCCAAAAAGCTGAATACAAAACTGTTCACCGATTGGGGTGACTAAAAAATGTTCTCATGGATGGCCTATCGCCTGACTACCCATAGCGCCCATAATGAGACTACCAAGAGATCAAAAAGCTCTTTGGGTAAATTTTCATGGATTGCAAATAGCCAATCTTTCAGATTCTCCTCTCCCCGCTCCAACATGTGTTGCACTAATTCTTCGGGGGCGAGCGCTCAAACACTCGCTACCACCGGACATGAGATCAGAGCGTGCTTCCATGTGTCCACAGCTCCACACAGCAGGCAGTTATTTTGAGTCACCATGTGACGATGCTCCAAGATAGTTCCTGTCGGCATCGACTGTCGGGCTAAACGCCATAGAAACACCTTTAGCTTCAAGGGGACTTGGATGTGTCAGATTATAGACTAGTTGTTGGTCTCGCTATACGCATGGGTAGTCCCGCCCTCCTCATTTAGTCATGCCTCTCTGATATGCTTCGTCTTGAGGATCATCTGATAGGCCGACCCAACACTAAATCTTCCTCTCGGATCATAATGCCAAGCCCAGAAATCCTCAACTCGGCGTGTGCACAACGGAATCCTGGAAATTGCCTCGGCATCAAAAGGTGTAAAGGCCGTCCGAACTAGGCCCTCATTCCAACATGCTGATGTAACATCTATGAGCTACGCCACTCTCTCCGGAGGATTTGGTACAAGAGCTGTGATAGGGCGCTTGAAACTATCTCTTGGGATCCAGTTGTCTTGCCATATTTCTGTAGTTTCACCATCTCCTATTCTGTGCATCAGCCCTTGTGCTAGAATGTCCCGCCCATCCAATATTTCCCTCCAAATCTGCGACGGGTGTGTTCCCAACACTACAAAAAAATACACTTCCGTGATGATACGTGTTTGTAATAGTAGGTCACGTTTTCTGTCATGCATGTACATCCATGACGATTTTATGATAGAATCAACATAGTCACACCTATGCTGTCGTAGAAGTGTTCCATGACATTACCAAAATTTTCATCACAGAAGTGTCCACTTCCATGACGATAAATCACGCGTCATAGAAGTGCTTTCGTCAAGGGTGACCGACATGTGGTATCCATCGTAACAGAACATCGTTAACATACTGGGTCCGGTTTTGGATCCGATAACCCATTAATAGCCCAGACCAATGGGGATTTTCCACATGTAAAATCATCATTGGCTGGAGGAAACACGTGTCGGCTCCCCATTGGACAGATGTCATCCACTCATTGGACCGAAGGTGCCTATGATACGTCGACACGTGGCACGGACCAATAGAGGCTCATTCCTATGAAAAGGCCAGTCCGTTTGGCTTGGTTAAAAGGTGGCGGGCTAGCCGACGGAAAGCATATAGCCCATTTACAGCCCGCTAACCCAGGGCCCTGTTATGACCTATCCGAATTAGGCCTAGTAGCGTCATCTAGGCCATCCAATATGATTCCATCCCGTTTTAACTTCCGGCCCATGTATGGCCCATGACGTGTTTCAGCCCGTATGAGGCCCTTTGTAACTCTTGGCCCACTAACGGCCCGTGGTGAAACTGGCCCGTAATAAATAGTGTATCACTTTATACCCATTAACGGCCCATTATTCCATTGGGCCGTTTCCAGCCCATGTTATCTTTCATCCTTCTCAGGGCCCATTTATTCTTGGGCTCATTTCCAGCATTCGGTTACTTACAGCCCGTTACTGTCTTTTTCCGCTTGTGGGCCAAATTCAGCCTGTTGTTACAGTCGGCCCGATTGTGGCCCGTTAATACGTTGGGCCATTTTCATAGCATCATCAAATACGACCTATTAACAACAGCCCATTATGGTCGGCCCATGAACGGACGATTCCAACTCTAGCCCGTTTACGGCCATAATGCGGTCTGTTATTGGCCCATGTTTGGCAAATCGATCGTACGGCCCGTATAAGGCCCATTGATGATATGACCCGTAGAAGGCCCATTATGTCTATGGCCCGTAGAAGGCCAATTGTTTCTACGGCCCGTAGGAGGCCCAGTGTCACTATAGTAAATATGTAGCCCATGGTTATTGTGGCCTAGTTTTAAAAAATAGGTTATTGCGGCCACTAGCAAACCGCAGAAAAAGAATTGCACTGACTACAAGCAAACAAATAAACAAGACAATAAGGAAATAAAAAAGCAAGCAACTTATGCTAGGCTATCACAGCTATTACACATATTACATCCACTGGGCATCAAAGTTCGCCACCAGTGCAAATATAGGGAACAAAGCACCATATAAACGCCGCAGCAAAACAAGTCCAGAACTGAAACCACTTCAAAAGAGCTCAAGAAACAATATCCTGGGTACCCATAATGCTGGCAAGATGCTTAGCAATCTTATTAACTTTCTCTTGTTTGGCGCTTAAATCCTCCAGCGCTTGTTGTTGCACAAGAAAGTATGCATCTGAATTCTGCAGGGACATCCTCAGTCCTTCGGCTTCTTGCCGCAGCATAGCTGACTGATGCCTTTCAGCTTGTAGCTGAGACTAAAGAAGCCGAAGTGATTCAGGCAATGAGTTCGAAGATCTTGTCCAGCGGTACAAGGCAGTAACCCAAACACTACATCAATGCAGGACTGTGGGATTTTCTCACTGTCTACAAGATCATTTTTATCACCTTTCTTGGAGACCAACAGGGTTGTCTCACTATCTTGAACCTTATCTGTATTACTTTCTCTACAATTGCATAGTGGGGTGCTCTTCTCCAATATTCTGTTTGCATACTAAAAGCGAAACAAGCAGACACATCACAGGTTTAGCATGTAGTATACGAAACTCATTTTGGTAAACCGGTTCAGTAGTAAGGTGGACAACATAACAACATGAAACAAACATATATCTATGAACTATGGTCACTGTATTATCCATATCATTCTAGTTTATGTTGTCTAATCAAGATAGAGACATGGTTCAACTCATATGTTTCTAAGACACAACAGCATAGACATAATATAAGTGAGAGAAACTACACAGCATTGGCAACACTTGTAGTGTGCATCACATGAGAACATAACTATTTATACAACTGAAACTGAAATCAACATACAGCAAGAAGTTAGAACAACAATCTAGTTAAAGAAATAGGTATAAAAAATACCTGTTGTGCCATTAGAGTTTCAATTGGATCCTTCAAATTTGAAAGTAGTTGGTATGAGTAAATACAGTGATGCAATAGCAAAGGAGTATGGACCATAGCTCCGGAATCTGACCTGAGAACAGTTGCTCGTCTTCTTTAAACGTGGAGTTTGGGTTAGCTGTGGTGGTCTTCATGCTTTGGGCACCGCAGTTGCTTTACAAACTGCTCGTGTGGGGGTACTCTGTGGTGGACATGGTGCTTTGTCAACTAGAAGTGGGTTACTACCCGCTGGGGTTGCGGTTAGATGGGTTGTAGCTAGTTCTCTGCCCAACGGTGTAAGTGTGCAATCTGGAAGAGTCTCGATTATGTGTGGTGGGGCTAGTTTGTGGGCCAGTACAACCATGGTTCTATCTGCATCGGCGGGTAGCACTATCTTTTGTGAAGAACGGGTTTTTGCTCCCTTAGATACTGCCATCACCCCCTCCAATTCAAATGGCTGATAAACAGGAAAAGAAATTGAACATACAGACATTGTATGATAGACAGATGTGGTAATTCACATATATGTTGTCTAACCAAACAGGACAACATGACACAATTTCACATATATGATGCCTAACTAAACAGGATAGCATGACACAGTTTCAGATATATGATGGATAACTTAACAGGATATAATGGCATAATTCAACACATGATGAGTATCTAAACAGGATGACATGACAAAACTATATGATGTCTTCTAAAATAGGTTGGGATGAAATAATTCACATACATGTTGTCTAAGTATACAGGATGGCATGATATAATTGACATAATTGATTCATATACTAAGCAGCTGGCACTCGCATGTATGATCTCTAAACTAAGCAGATGGAATTCAATATTGTGCATATGATGTTTAAACTAAGCAATGCAAGACACCATATGCATGATATGAGAAATATAAACATTGCAAATTAGAGCATACACCTCAGGTGGGATATAGGACTGGTCATCTGTCTCTGAATCCTCCTCTGAGGAGCTCCCTGTAACCATTGAGATATATGCTTCAACAGGTACCATTGCTTGCTCTAAAGACCTTGTTTTCACTCCAGATTTTTTCATAACCGGCTCAAATGGCTGATACACATGAAGAGTAGTTCAATATACACAGATTGTCAACAAATGGAATACGTAATGAAAAAAAGAAGGCATGAGATAATTCACATATATGATGCCTAGCTACATGGCGGTGCATAATTCACATATATGATAACTGGCTGAAAAACATAGCATTGCATAATTCACATATGTAATATGGAAAGCAAACAGGAGGCATTCACACAAAGCATGTCTAATCTAAGCAGATGGCATGGCAATGCAAGACACCATATGCATGATATGAGCAATATAACCCAGCCAAGTTAGAGCATGCACCTCGGGGGGGGGGGATACGACTGGTCATCTGTCTCTGAATCCTCCTCTAAGGAGCTATCTGTAACCAGCAAGAAATCTACATCGACAGGTAGCACTGACTGCTGAGAAGACCTTGTTTTCACACCAGATTTTCCCATGACCGACTCAAATGGCAGATGCACAGGAAGAGTAGATGAATGTATAAACATTGTTGACAAATGGAATACATATGGCACGATACAATTCACATATACGATGACTAGCTAAACAGGATGGCATTGCATGAGTCACGTATATGATGCCTGGCAAAAGAAGATGGCATTTCATAATTCCCATATACTCCCTCCGTTCCTAAATATTTATCTTTTTAGAAATTTCAAAAAACTACCACATACGGATGTATATAGACATATTTTAGAGTGTAGATTCACTCATTTTGCTCCGTCTGTAGTCACTTGTTGAAATCTCTAAAAAGACAAATATTTAGGGACGGTGGGAGTATGATATAGAAACCAAGCATGCGGCATTCACACAAAGCAAATCTAAACTAAGCTGATGACATATAAGATGTATAACGTAAGCAATGTGAGGCGCCATATGCATGATATGACCAACAACAGCATGCCAGGTTAGAGCAAACACCTCAGGTGGTAAATAGGAGTGGTCGGCTCCCTCTGAATCCCCATCTGAACAGTTATCTTCCTCTGGGATACAATCTGAATGGCGAGAGGGGGGCCCACTTTGCACACCATGAAGCGGTGTCTGCATGACATTATATTCCCACGCAATGGTCTTCTCTTTTTCTCTACATGTTCAGTATGATTGTGTA
Organism: Triticum aestivum; assembly: GCF_018294505.1. NCBI lineage: Eukaryota > Viridiplantae > Streptophyta > Magnoliopsida > Poales > Poaceae > Triticum > Triticum aestivum. The sequence continues at coordinate 336,284,418 of NC_057813.1, forward strand.
CAATAACTGACATGCATAATAAAAATATAGTTAGATTTTGTAAGGCCTAAGGGGTGCATGCATAAATCAAGACTGATGGTAGCAAACGAGTGGATAGATCCAAAACTAATGATAGCAGGTAGATTATAGCTTCAGTTTAAAAAGATACACAATGGATCATCCCCTGTTTGTTGCCCACCCAACATGAACTACATAGAAGACCCCAGATGAACCAGATAGTAGACATGTACTATTCATTGCTGCCTTGATATGAGACCCACGGGCATTTTAAGAGTCAAGTTTGAACGATAAAGTAGCAGGTAATAATAACCCATGTATAACATAAGCAAACACGAAAGACTGCGACCTCTCTTCCAGAACGGTGTAGTCCTCAGGTTCATCTGCTCAGTCAATGATGGTAATGTAGTTGGCGTGGCTGCCAGCAACGGGGAAGATGATCTGAGGCAGCGAAAGAAAGTCTGCAGGGCGGAATCTCTGCTGCAGTGAACGCTTCTGTTGATGGTGCACCTCAGGTGGGGTGGATGACGGCACGGCAGGAGCAGGACATAACACACATAGTTTTCTTTCACGCCTATCTGAAAATGAAGTAAATCTATAAGGGCTCCTTAGAATTGGAGGATTCTATAAAACGCAGGGATAGGAAAAACACATGAATAGGATAGGAATGCACGTGCAAAACAGAGCATTTGGAAACATAGGATTTGTGTCCACCTGGTTGTTTGGTTCACATGAATTGGAAGAACACATGAATGGAGAAACATGTTCAAATTAAAGACAAACCACGTGAAAATGAAAAAAAATAAGAATCTTATTATGCCAGTAATGCAATTAGTTCTATTCTTCATGCATATTAATTTGAAAAGGAAGTCCAAGTGAATATGAAAATTCCTACATTTTTTCTTTGAAAGAGACACCAAAGGAAAAAAATCCTCCAGTTTTGCTTTGCTCCACTCCTTCTACCCAAATGCACGAATAGTAGTATCATAGTAGTTCCATAGCAAGGGATCCCTGAGGGATCGACATGAATGCAGAGTAACAAAGTGATGCGACGAGTGTACAACCTCTTTGGCATAGCCTTGTGGACCTCAGCATCATCGGGTTGGACATGGAGGATGGTGATGCTGGTGTGACTGCCGGTGGCGGGGAAGAAGATCTGAGGCCTCTGGAAACTATGCCAAGGGTACTGCTCCGCTGTGATGGACGGTTCCGTCGTTGGAGCAGCTCCAATGAGGTGTACGGTGGCGAGGCTAAAGCAGGACAAGATAGAGAACGTTAATATGAAGTGGGACTCTAATATCTTCTGCAATAGATGATGTAAAATACATCACCAAAAAGTGCTAGATGTAAAATGCATCAGACACACCACGGCCGCTCCGACAGATGCTCTAAGTATTGTCCACTCTGAACTTAACTGAAGAAACTAAACTTTAAAGTGGAAGCTGAATTTTACTGTTGAAACCGATTGAACTAGTAGTAGAGCATTGCAATAGACGTTTAGGGCGTTCGAGCACTAGTAGCAGAGAAGCAGTGATCTAAATCAGCAGACGCTCGAGCAGGGAACCCACTAGCAGAGAGCAAGTCGTGCAGTAGCACCTTGAGCGAGTGCTAAAGCAGCAACTCCTATAGCTGCCAGAGGTCATGCAGCAGCAGCAGCAGCGCTAGCAAGAGCAAGAGCAGAGCAACAACACGAACGAGAGCAAGAGCGGAGCAGCAGCGCGACCGGCATCAATAGCAGAGCAGAGCAGCAACACGAACGAAAGCAAGAGCAGTGCAACAGCGCGACCGACAACAAGAACAGAGCCACAACGCAAGCGAGAGCCGGAGCAGTAGTAGTAGCAGCGCGAGCGAGAGCCGGAGCAGCTGCAGCTAGTGCCGGTATGGAAGTCGCCGTCGCGGAAGCAACGACATGGGGGAGAGACACCATGGATGAAGTGGCCGGCGACAGCGCCGGCGATGGAGACCCGCCATGGCTGCTCGGTATCGAGCACCGGCAGCCCTGTGAGATCGAATAAAAGACAAAATGCAGGGGTGAGTGCAGAACCTCCTTGGTGGCGCCGAGTTGGCCTCGGCTTCATCGAAGGAATTGGTGAGGGTGCTGCGGTTCCGGTGGGGCAGGTCAAGACGGTGCTGTGGGGATGGAGGTGGCGCGATAGACGAGGCAAACATCGGGGCAGCTCCTTGGAGGTGGAAGACAGGGCGGCTGATCCGGCAGGATGACGAGATCGACGACGGATCCTCATCCGGTGCGGTGGATGAGGGACGGCGAGCTGTTGCGGTGGACGACATAGTTGAGGAAGAGTCTCCGGCTGGGCGGCGGTCGGGAGGCCGACGAAGGAGCGTGGGGTTTCGCGGGTTTTGGCAGCCTTGGTGTACGAATGGGGGGGGGGCGAAGGTGAAGGTAGGGGGAGCCATGGCTTAGGGACGCGCTTGTCCGAAATGTAGGGTAAGTTACCAGCATAACCCCACCCATTTTGACACTGCGACATCGAGCCGACATTTTCGGCTGAGGGGTTGAAGGGGGATTTCGCGTGTCTGGGCTGCGGGGCCAATTTTGGATGAGGAGGGAGTTTTGGCGTGCGTCGAAATTTCAGGATAACAAGGCGCAGCGCGGGTTGAAGAGGCAGGAGTTTCAAAGCAGGTGAGACAAAAGATACTCGAACTTGAATATTTCGGGATAACAAGGTGCGGATTCCTTGTTCGGCAGAACAAACTTAACGTGTATAAAAGAACAATTCATACAAGACACAAGAGAGTCATGTCCCCTTTTACTATATTGCTATAAATGCCATTGAAAAAACTACAAGAAAAATGTAAAAAAAATCGGGAGAATAAGATTACCCTCTACAGTACCAAATCGATTCGCACTTCCCTCAACAACAACAAAAAACAAATCAATTCCCATCAAAATAAAGAGTAATGTCCCTTTTTATATGATTACAAATGCCAGGATCTCGAATTTCAATTTTTGAATCCACGTTATGTTGAATTCGAATATATCGTTAGGTGACCTTGCGGTTTATAATTGATGTAGTCGTACATTTCCATATTCCATCATATATGAACATTTTACTCCACCCTATGAACATATATATTGTCGTCTACCATATGGACTAAATTTGAATCAATTTTCCTTATTTGAATACGATTGTTGTCAAGTTATACAATCATTTAAATATTATCTTGATAACAAAAAACATGCATATAGAAGTAATCATATTTCACTATGAACTATATGTACCATACGATCTCCAATTCAAATATTTGTATCCATTTTATGTTGAATTCAAATCATAGTACATTGGTCTAGGTAGCAAGATGTTCTGGATAATCTAAACCCTGTTTTCATATATATAATTTTTGGCTGAATTGGGACAAGTTTTGGTATAAGCTTCTTGCAAAACCAGAGATTCTCTCAACAAGCCTCGTGGTTCCGAGAGGGAACGTGTCACCTTTGTGTGTGAAACGATATACGCTGCCTCCCCCTGATTTTCTTTACAGAGGCAACATAGAACTATATGAGTGCCCTATTAAATTTTGGAATTATTCCAGGTTCGTTTGGCCTTTTTACACATTAATTGAGTTTCTGGACATTTAATGTGCATAATCCGAATTTAAACTGCAAGAACATGCTTCGGTGCACCAAAGTTGGTTGAAAAATCACATGTGTGTCCTTGGTTGAATTTCTAGGTCCCATGCAAGAAATGAGAATGAAATTCAAACATCTGGGCATCGTGACTCGGCCGAGAACATCGATAAACTTGGATTTTAGATTCATGTAAATCCAAAACTCGCCTCAAAATCACAAAACTTGGCATGGTGTCATGTCATGGCACTAACATTTTGTGGTAAAAAATTGGGCCAATTTGGAACAAGTTTTGGTATAAGGTTCTTGCAAACTGAAGCTTCTCTCAAGAAGGCTCGTGGTTCTGAGAGGGTACGTGCCACCTTTTGAGTGTGAAACGATATACGCTGCCCCCCTTGAGTTTCTTTACAAAGGCAAAATAGAACTACATGAGTGCCCTGTTAAGTTTTGGAATTATTCTGGGTTTGTTTGGCCTTTTTTATACATTACTTGAGTTTCTGGTCATTTAATGTGCATATGTTAAATTTGAACTACAAGCACATGCTCCCGTGCACCAAAGTTGGTTGAAAAATCACATCTTTTTCCTCGGGTGAATTTCTAGGTCCCATGCAAGAAATGGGAATAAAATTCAAACATTTGGGCATCGTGGCTCGGCTGAGAACATTGAGAAACTTGGTTTTAAAATTCTTGTAAATCCAAAACACGCGTGAATATCATGAAACTTGGCATGGTGTCATGTCATGGTACTACCATGGTGTGGTAAAAAAATTGGCCGAATAGGAACAAATTTTGGTATAAGCTTCACGCAAACCGGAGCTTCATATCATGTGTCCATACCTGAAGCTAATTTCAGACACATTATTAAAACCCACCTACCGAAACTCTTACATTTTCAGAACCAGTACTGGAAGAAGAGGTGCACGATCAGGTATATCAAGTTTGGCACTGAAAACACAAAGTTATTTCATGCACTTGCCACAGAATGGTACAGGAAAAACTCAATAGCCACACAGAAAACACCTGATGGAGAAACAGCCAGTGACCACACGTCCAAAGAAGCGCTTCTGTTTAAAACTTATAAGCAAAGATTGGGTGAATCGTCCCAACTGAAATGAAATTTTACCTACCCAGCATCATCAAGAGAATTGAAGGACTCGAGACCTTATCAACACCGTTTACACACAAAGAAATCGATGAGGTCGTGAGAACCATGCCCAATGACAGAGCTCCAGGACCTGACGGCTTCAATGGGCAGTTCTTGAAATCTTGCTGGCATGTCATCAAATATGACTTATATAAACTTTGTGAGGAATTCTATAGTGGCAACCTAGACCTCACCAGCATTAACTCAGGTTTCATCACCCTCATCCCTAAGATTAACTCCCCAAGACTGCTAATGACTTCAGACCGATCACGCTCCTCAACTGTTGTCTGAAGATCATAACAAAGATCCCGGCTAATAGGCTGCAGAAAATTGTGCTCAAAATCGTGCACAAAAACCAATATGGTTTTCTACGCACCCGCACCATACAGGATTGTCTCGCTTGGGCCTTCGAGTATATATATATCAGTGCAAGCAATCCGGCGCTCCAATCATTCTGCTCAAGCTTGATTTCGCAAAAGCGTTCGACACCATAGAACACCCTGCCATGCTTGCTATCATGAAGCAAATGGGATTCGATGACAGATGGCTCAACTGGATGAAGAACATTTTTGAGTCAGGCACTTCTTCGGTGCTTCTGAATGGTGTCCCGGGCCGACAATTTCACTGCAGACATGGAGTTCGTCATGGAGACCCACTTTCTCCTCTAATTTTCGTCCTTGCTGCCGACCTCCTACAAGCTGCAACAAATGATGCATACAGACATCACAAGATCCAGCTCCCGATCCCCTGCAGTCAACCAACTGATTATCCTGTGGTCCAGTATGCCGACGACACAATTTTGATGATGCCTGCATGTCCAGAACAAGTCAAAATCATGAAGCAACTGCTATTGGATTATGCTGATTCCATCGGTCTCAAGATAAACTTCCAAAAATCTTTGCTCATACCACTCAATGTAGAGGATGACATGGTCAAACAATTAGGTCAGCTTTGGGGATGCACTATGGGTAAAATGCCCTTCACCTACCTTGGTTTTCCAATGGGAACCACCAAGCCGACTATGGTGGATCTGATGCCACTGGTGGAACGAACTGAAAGAAGGCTATCTTCTTCCCTGTGCATGCTGGATCATGGTTCTAAACTGACTCTCCTAAATTCACTCATAACGTCCATGCTAATATACCCGATGTGTATGTTAAGGTTCCCTCCCAAGTTGATTGAACACCTTGACAAAATCCGAAGACGCTGCTTATGGCGCAAGAAAACTGACCAGGGGGAAAAAGCAAACTCCCTAGCTGCATGGGACCTAGTCTGCCGCCCCAAGAATCACGGAGGCCTAGGGATTCTCGATATCAAAACCCAAAACACAGCTCTCCTTCTCAAGTTTCTACACAGCTTCTACAACAAGCATAACATCCCTTGGGTCCATCTGATCTGGAATACATACTACAACAACAAGGTGCCCCATGCCACGGATGCTTGCGGCTCTTTTTGGTGGAAGGATGTCATGAACTTGAGTGACATATATCGTGGGATCACTACGGTACAAATTGGCACAGGCGACACTGCGCTGTTCTGGAAAGACCTCTAGAGTGATCAGTTGAACGAAGAAGCTTTCCCCCGGGCTTTCTCATTCACCAAACTTGAGGATGCTTCGGTTGTTGACTTTTGGCGATAACCAATATCCACACTGGCTTTCACCTTCCCCTGACACTGCTAGCTCGACAAGAACTACAACAACTAGAAGCCCAAACTGCAGACACAACCCCTGACGGTTACAAACCTGACCAGTGGACTTATTCCTGGGGAGCGAAATACACGTTGGCCAGATACTATAAATTTTTCTTCAGGAATGTTTCGGCTGATCCAGCCTTTGCTTGGATTTGGGACTCTAAATGCACGACCAAGATCAAAATGTTTGCGTGGCTACTCCTAGCAAATAGAGTCAACACGAGAAACATGTTGAAAAGGAGACACTACAACGTCGGAAACAACATAAAACTGTGCTATTTGTAGCTGCAATGAGGAAGAGACCGTTGAGCACCTTTTCTTCAACTGCCCCTTTAGCCAAAGATGCTGGACTTCGCTTGGTATTTCTTGGCCAAACAATGGAAACATGTTGCAGCTTATCCGAGGTGGGAGACTTGGTGGGCACTCGCCATTGTTCATGGAAATCTTCATGTTATCTGCTTGGAGCATCTGGAAAGAACGCAATGGAATTATCTTTCAGGTCATCCTCCCCACCTTTAACTCTTGGAGGGCTAGACTAAAAAATGGCCTGGATTTATTACGCCATAGGGTCAAGCCCCCCAAGTAGAGTTTATTTCTGCCTTCCTTGTAACAAACTTGTAACCCCCTCCACCATACTCTCCCCTCTTGGGGTGCTGACACACCCCCATACTTGTACTGACCCCCCTTGTAATCATGTAAGCTAACACTTTGACAAAAATGATATAATATATGTGTCAGTAGGATCCTTTCCTACTGTCTTTAACCCTTCAAAAAAAATGGAGCTTCTCTCAAGAAGGCTCGTGGTCCTGAGATGGAACGTGTCATCTTTGTGTGAATAATTCAAATTTGAAATACAAGCACATGCTCCAGTGCACCAAAGATGGTTGAAAAATCACATGTGTGTCCTTGGGTAAATTTCTAGGTCCCATGCAAGAAATGGAATAAAATTCAAAATTCTAGGCGTCGTGGCTGAGTTGGAAACATTGAGAAACTTTGTTTTTTAATTCCTGTAAATTTAAAACATGCATGAAATTCATGAAACTTGGCTTGGTGCCATGACATGGTACCAACATGATGTGGTAATATTGCTGTCCGCTATGCGAAGGCGCACACATTAACAATTAACAAAGTCATTTTGGAACAAGTGTTGTCAGGTTACAATCGGAAACACAAGTATTATTGAAACTGTGGGCGTTCTATTTACCATTTACGTGTCGCCACACATCCCCTTTTTTTATTAGCTAGGAGGTGTAGTGTAGGGTAGCTATTTGAGTACGAGAGGCGCGCGATTAGACCCATGCGTGTGCTTATCGGGAGGAGAGACCTTTGACCTCCATCTGCCGTCCACCTCTCTCCCAAGGTCTCTATTAATGGCGCCCGAGCCTCTGTTTAATAGCATGGTGATGTCTCACTCGACTGAGATTTAAGAGAGAAAAAAGAAAATCTGAAAAGAAAATTCTGCATGGATGTTGATCTAAGATCCGACGGACCTATATAGCATCTACTTCGACTTATAGAAAGACTAACAAATATATAAGGACGACGATAGTGGATAATAATTGTCTTACATAATTAGAAAGATAATTAAAAAGCCACATGCGGCTACGCCCGAAATACACAAGGGCAAAAGAAGAAGGAAGACAATGATCTGGCTCGCTAATCTCTACTTTCTTGATGTGTTGCTGTAGGACGCGGGGACAAGTCTCTGCGGCGAGCGGCGATGAGCTCTTCCATGTCCTCAAGACGCTGGTTGAGAGCATCCGCAGATTCCTCCACTAGCCTTTGGTGCTCGATGCGGAGCATGTCATTCTCGTCCATAAGTTTCTTGACGATGACGCCGGTCCTCTTCAACAACGCACTGGTCTCCTCCTGCTGGTCTGCACTTCGGACGATCTTCGCCCTCAGCAGGTCGCTCTCGGCCCGGAGGCTTCATTTCCCTCCCTTAGTTGTGGATGACACCAGCAGCATGTTCAAACGAGGCTTTCCTGTGGTCCTGAAACCTCGCCCAGCCGGAGATCTGATTCATCTGGCTATGGACGACCGCATGCATGCGCCTGTAAGAGTCGTCGCCTGCCTGCGAGACATTTTCCCAGGCCGCCGCGGCACAGCGAGACATCTCTGCTGCATTCGCGGTGCGGCGGGACATCTCTGCTGCTTCCACGGCGTGGCCGGACCAGTCTGTTGCATCGACGGTGCGGCGGGACCTCCGTGCTGCTTCGGTGACGCGGCAGGACCTCTGTGCTGCTACTTCCGCACAGTGGGACATGTCGGCTGCTTTCGCAGCGAGGCAGGACATCTGTCACGCCCAATATGCGACCCTATCCAAAAGGAACTCGAAGGTCCCACCAAGGATAGACCCGCATATTGAAACGCCTTTGCAAGGTGGATATCATTACATCAACATTACATAATAGATGGGGATACATACAAGAGGCATACAAGGCCCACACGAATACAACATCATCATACATAAGAGCATCATCTGGCTACGGATGGAACACAAACAGAAACTCAAACGACATCCACCCTGCTAACCCAGGCTGCCGACCTGGAACCTATCCCCTGATCGAAGAAGAAGTAGAAGAAGAACTCCAATACAAGCAAACATCGCTCTCGCATCATGATCGTCGCATAACCTGTACCTGCAACTGTTATTGTAGTAATATGTGAGCCACGAGGACTCAGCAATCCCATTACCATGGGTATCAAGACTAGCAAAGCTTAAAGGGAAAGGAAGGCGTAAAGTGGTGAGGTTGCAGCAGCGACTAAGCATATATGGTGGCTAACATACGCAAATAAGAGCGAGAAGAGAGCAAATGGAACGGTCGTGAAGCTAGCAATGATCAAGAAGTGATCCTGAACTCCTACTTACGTCAAACATAACCCAGAAACCGTGTTCACTTCCCAGACTCCGCCGAAAAGAGACCATCATGGCTACACACCCGGTTGATGCATTTTAATTCGGATCTGGTGTCAAGTTATCTACAACCGGACATTAACAAATTCCCATCTGCCTATAACTGCAGGCACGGCTTTCGAAAGATTATACCCTACAGGGGTGTCCCAACTTAGCCCATGATAAGCTCTCGCGATCAACGAAGGATATATCTTCTCCCAGGAAGACCCGATCAGACTCGGAATCCCGGTTTACAAGAAATTTCGACAATGGTAAAACAAGACCAGCAAAGCCGCCCGAGGCGCCGACAATCCCGATAGGAGCTGCACATATCTCGTTCTCAGGGCAACACCGGATAGGTCAGCCTACGAGTAAAACCAACCCTCGAGTTGCCCCGAGGTGGCCCCGCAGTCTGCCCGGTTCGGACCAACACTTAGACAAGCACTAGTCCGGGGGGGCTAAAATAAAGATGACCCTTGAGAGAGCGACTCCCAAGGGAAAAGTATAGGTGGTGGTGAGGCAAATGGTAAAACCAATGTTGGGACTTGTTGGAGGAGTTTTATTCAAAGCGAACTGTCAAGGGAGTCCCATAAATCACCCAACCGCGTAAGGAACGCAAAATCCGAGAACATAACACCGGTATGACGGAAACTAGGGCGGCAAGAGTGGAACAAAACACCAGGCATAAGGCCGATTCTTCCACCTTTTACCAAGTATATAGATGCATTAATAATATAGGAGATATTGTGATATCCCAACCAAAATCCTGTTCACCATGGAGAAATCTTCAAGTTCACCTGCAACTAGCAACATTATAAGAGGGGCTGAGAAAAAGCGGTAACATAGCCAAACAACGGTTTGCATAGGAAAGGTATATAAGGTTAGAGGTTCATGGCAATATGGGAGGTTTACGAGCAAAAGATAGGTAGCGCAACAAAACGATAGAACGAAGCAACTAGCATAGCAATCATAGTAGTGAGATCCAGGGTAGCGGTCATCTTGCCTGAAATCCCGCTAGGAAGAAGAACGAGTCCATGAAGAAGACGAACGGATGGAGCCGAACCAAGCGTAGACGAATGAATCCTCACGACCGCAACGAAACAGGAACTATCGAAAAGAAGCACACAACATGGCAAACACACCACACATGAACAAGGCATGATGCAAAACAAGCATGATGCATGACAAGGCTAAATGAAGCTACTCATGGAAAGGGATGATGCAAACAAGAGCAACACATCAAGGCAAGTTTAAATGAGGCCGGGAACAACATATAACAATTCCGGTAAGTCCTCATATGCAAATTTCGAAATTGGTCCAGATCCGAACAAACCTTATGTTCAAGTTGTTAAACAGCAAGTTAAGATGCACAAAGATGATCTACACAAGATTCTAGTCAAGTTACATATAAAGTTCATTTAGTTCGGAGCTACGGCCTAGAAGGTATGAGCAAAACAAGTTAAACATGGCATTGATGCAAAATGCACCCAAACATCAAGCAAACACCTCAAAACATGAATGCAACATGATAATATGAAACTACATGCAAAATCAAGCAAGTTTCATATAGAGCACACTCAAAACGGAGCAACGGTGCAACCCACACACATGAAACAAGTTTAAAGGACAAGCTGTCCAAAACAGCAACTAGGCATATTGCAAGCATCAAAACAACATGCTACAGGACCTCAACAAGAAAACAAAAGGTATGGGCATGATGTACAGGTAATGCATAACAAAACATGAACACTGAGCTATCTTCAGAAATCACTAGAACATGCTCAAACACACATGGCAAGATTGCAAATAATAACAGTTCAGACTTTGCAGAAAATAACATCAGGTTGCAATGTTTAGAGCTATCAAACAATATGTTACAGGAACTTATCATGGCAAACAAAGGCATGGCATGAATCTACTAATTGCATAGAACAAAAGTCCTTTACTGACCATGAGCCAAAAAGGATCAGAAAATATGATGGCACCCATGTAAACATAGCAAGTTATATTACAGATTCAAACATGGCAGGAACAACGATAAGTAGGCATGTAGATGAGCTTGAACCACTCACCCCAGAGCAATACATGGCATGTCAAGGCAACCAACAGTAAGAAGGCATGTTTGTGAAACAAACCAAGGCAAGAACAAGTTCATAGCATGCAAGGATCAACTACAACAACCTTGGCAAAATTGAATAACATGTAAACAATCTGCCAGGAAACATTTTGAAGCACAAATAGAGCACGAAAATGAAATGCTAGACTACTCCATAATTGCAAATAGGGGCATGAACGGCTAGAGCATAACCATATGTTCAAAACACCCTTACTGAAGTATCTCAAAATATGCATGGATCTCTCTGTAGCAACATGTTTACATGGCATCAAAATAACAGCAGAACAAGGACAAATCAGCAACATCACGAGGCCGAGTTTACATGCTTGTGCTAGTCACCACATTGATCACAAAAATACATGGTAAGCACCTCTGTAAAGAAGACATGGCATAGATCAAAACACATGTAGACATCAACCTCATAGGATGCACACATCAATCATGGCAAAAATAACAAATGAGCATGTTCTGTTAACAGACAGCAGACAACATGATGAAGCACTCTTGCAACGATGATTCAGGCATCAAGATGAACTCAAATGAACATGATGCAATGGAATGAAATGAAGTACTCGTTGAGTCGAACAATTCAACATATTAGACGCACGAAATGGAGCTACGGACACAGAGATATGATGCGATGAACATGACATGATAATGCCACAGATTCGGGGACTTAGTGAAAATTGGACCTCAGGGAGAGTGGACAGAGGGGTTCCGGGACGGAGCGGGGCCGTTTGGATCGGATCCCAGTGGATCTCGTCCCACCTGGACGGATCTGACCGGATCCGACTCCGGCGAGGGCGGGTGGCTCCGGCGAGGTCGGCGAAGGGCGGCGGGGCGGCGCCGACGGGGATGAGGCAGTGGAGTGGCGAGGCGGAGCCGAGGCGACGACGGCGAAGAGGCCGCCGGCGATGCGGTGCGGTGGGTGGCGGAGGTCGGCGACGACGGGGCGGCCGGAGGCCGGCGAGGCCGGAGGCTGCGCGGTCGAGGAGGAGGCGGCGGCTCCCGAGCGCAGGGAGGCGCGGAGGCGGGCGCCTCGGGGCGCCGGCGGCGGAGACCGGGCGCCAGCGGCGGAGGAGCACGGCGGGGGGAGGCCGGCGGCGGGATGCACGGCGGCGGCGAGGATGGAGCGAGGCGGCGGAGGCGACTCCGGCGGGCGCGGGCGCCTCGGGCCGGCGCGGGGACGGACCCGGCGGCGGGCGGCGTGCGGGCCGGGAGGCCGGAGGCGGGCCCGGGGGGCCGGCGGCGCAGGGTTGGCGGCAGAGGACAGGTGGCGGCTCCGGATTGGACGGGCGGCGGCGCGGGACATGTCCGGCTTGGGATGGACGTGTCCGGCGGCACGGAGGGAAAAAAATCTAGGGTTGGACTGCGGGATTTTTGGGGGGAGGCACAAATATATAGGTAGAGGGAGCTAGGAGAGTCCAAATGGAGCACGGTTTTCGCCCACACGATTGTGATCGAACGACCGAGAGCATGGAGGGGAGTTAGATGGGTTTTGGGCCACTTTGGAAGGGTGTTGGGCTGCAAAGAGAAAGGGGGGTTTCGGGCTACGCGGTTAACCGTTGGAGTACCAAACGACCTCCAAATGGCATGAAACTTGACATGCGGTCTACCGGTGTCTACCAAGGCCGCTTGGCAAACCTCGGTCCATTCCGAGAAAGTTTAACACCCGCACATGAAACAAGGTCTGAGAGGGGGCGACGGGCACGCGCGAATGGTCCGGACTCCGAACGGATAACCGAGAGAACCGGGAGAACCAGAACGGATGCAAGTTTTGAAAAACATGCAGATGATATGCAGATGATGACATGGCAATATGCAACACGCAAGCAAATGACATGGCAACGACGGCGAATAACTGGCAGACACCTGGCGCATCGAATCCGGGGTGTTACAACACTCCTCCACTAACAAGAGATCTCGTCCCGAGATCTTAGGACCAAGACGGAAGGAAAAGAGGATGAGGTGAAACAAGAACTCAAGAGAAGAAGCAAAGAATGGAGTGCACTCGAGAAAAAGAGAGGAACGACGAGAATGACGAGAATTGAAAGCTCATAGAATCTAATAGACTATGAAACGACTCTGGTTAGAACGAGATAAGAAACGAATAAGACTGAAAAGATTTAGGCAGCACTCCGGTTGAACAAGGAAAGAATAGAACATGAGCTTCACAAGATGGGATGGCACTTGACGAGATGAACAACACAATGCCTCCGGAAGAATTGAAAGAATTGAAAAGAACTTAGAAGGAAGGATTGAATGGAGTTGTTGAGAAAATCAACAACGAAAGAATGAGCTTGTTGTGGACTTATGGATAACATCTCAAAATTTATGAGCTGATAACCGGCCTCGAGCGGAAAAGATTAAATAACTGGGAAGAAAGAAGAAATGCAAAAATCCCTTTCAAAAGAATACGGAGAATTAATTGCACTTCGAGACGCGAGATGAAAAGATACTTGAACTCCGCCAACAAGAATCTTGATGAACTCTTTAAGAAAGAACTAAATCATGAAGAACCACCATGAAGAACTCCGGTAACAAAAATGATGACGAGATAAAATGAAGGATGAAAGAATAAGATGAGCATTGCGATGATTTAGATGGAGGTTCCGACGAAATGGCTGAGGAAAATTTGTACTCCAGAAAAGAAAAGATGAAAACACTTGGAACTAGAATTTATTCATCAAGAACAAACTCCGGAGGAAGGGATTAATCACTCGGGTGAAATAAGAATAAGATTTATTGTATGCTTATCCTTCATCAAATTAAATTGATGACCAACAATGGATTTTGCGTACTACTTATTCTTCATGAAAAGGATTGAGAAGGGATAGCACAAAACTTGAGAAGGTCTTCATGAACCATCGGTAGAATTGAAAAGAATGAATTAATTAAAATGATAGTCAAGGAAAGAGAATCTTGAACGAACCACCGTAAGAATTAGAAAATGACTGATGAAAGAGGATGAATCACCGGGAGAATTAGAAGAACAAATATGCTAGAGGGGATTTATATGCAAAAGAACAAAGAGACAACGAGCTGATAAAGAAGACATGACAGATACGCCGGGATAATTATAGAACGGTAGCTGAAATGTGAGAACGAAGAATTCTTCGGTAACGACGGCCTCCGGTGAAAAGAAACGGGAAAACAACTCCTGACATACTCCGGATGATTAAGAAAGAATATCTGACAAACTGAAATAATTCGAGAGGATAACAAGAAGCTAGAACCGCGAATCTTCGGGAGAAAGGGCAAGATTTAGAGGAAAAACTCTTCTTCAATCTTCAAAAGACGACGAGAAATACCACCAAAATTACCGAGGTACTCCGGGAGAATGGAAAACGAAGAGGTTGAGCCAACAATGACAATAATTTGAACGAGATCTTGGAGAAGGCATGTGACTGATGGGATCCATTCTTACGTCACCCTTAAAAGGAATTTGAGAATAACTCCGGGGGAATTAGAAGAGTCAGGTAAGATCCTGGAAAAAGACCTGTGGGTTAGGGCCCACTAAAGAAAGCACCATTGAAAAGGATTGTTGAACAGGTAGATGATGCACCGGAACAATTGAAATATTTGAATGAGGTGAAACAACCTCGAATTAATTCGAACACAGATGAATCTCCTGGGATGTCTTGAACACTCCGGAAGGATAAATTGGCGAGAGGCGAACGAGCAAGGAAAACACTTGATCGAAGGAAAAGAATTTGATCAACACCGAATACTTGAATTGGGTCCACCGGAAAAAGAAAGTGATGAAGAATGACGAACGAGACAAGAATTCACCGGTTGAAACAATTGACGAAAGATTAAAGGGTTCCACATGAATGAAATTGATGCTCGAAAGAGACTCAAACTCCGGGAAGAAAAGGGTGGGAGGGCGGGAAAACAAAGGCAACTTGGAAGGTGAAACCGACGAATAACTTGAAGAGAAGACACAGATTGAAACCATTGAGGAAAGAAAGCAAAGACTTCACACGAGTAGGATGGATACTCGATTACGGACTCCGATTCCAAGAAGAAGAAGGGCGGGCGGGTGGGAAAGAAAACAACTGAGGATTGAACTCAAAGATGAAGAGGCTCGAATCAACTTGACGAGAAATGCACCGGATGAAAAGGGATGAGAACCAACGATCGGAAAACCAACTGTGTGATCCTAAAGAAAAATTTGAAAGGGAAGAGGAGTAATTCAAAACACCTACGTCAAGATTCCTGACCAGAGCGACGAAGGGGCTAAGGAGTAAAAAGAATTCCTACTCTCCGATATAACTAGACTCCGAAAACAGTTTTGTTCTAGACTCAACAACGGCCAAACTACACGATCAATCAAGGGGGGCTCCTAGGGTCGGTCGAGGCTCTGATACCAACTTGTCACGCCCAATATGTGACCCTATCCAAAAGGAACTTGAAGGTCGAACCAAGGATAGACCCGCATATTGAAACGCTTTTGCAAGGTGGATATCATTACATCAACATTACATAATAGATGGGGATACATACAAGAGGCATACAATGCCACACGAATACAACATCATCTTACATAAGAGCATCATCCGACTACAGATGAAACACAAACAGAAACTCAAACGACATCCACCCTCCTAACCCAGGCTGCCGACCTGGAACCTATCCCCTGATCGAAGAAGAAGCAGAAGAAGAACTCCAATACAAGCAAACATCGCTCTCGCATCATGATCGTCGCATAACCTGTACCTGCAACTGTTGTTGTAGTAATCTGTGAGCCACGAGGACTCAGCAATCCCATTACCATGGGTATCAAGACTAGCAAAGCTTAAAGGGAAAGGAAGGGGTAAAGTGGTGAGGTTGCAGCAGTGACTAAGAATATATGGTGGCTAACATACGCAAATAAGAGCGAGAAGAGAGCAAATGGAACGGTCGTGAAGCTAGCAATGATCAAGAAGTGATCCTGAACTCCTACTTACGTCAAACATAACCCAGAAACCATGTTCACTTCCTGGACTCCGCCGAAAAGAGACCATCACGGCTACACACGCGGTTGATGCATTTTAATTCGGATCTGGTGTCAAGTTATCTACAACCGGACATTAACAAATTCCCATATGCCTATAACTGCAGGCACGGCTTTCAAAAGATTATACCCTGCAGGGGTGTCCCAACTTAGCCCATGATAAGCTCTCGCGATCAACGAAGGATATACGTTCTCCCAGGAAGCCCCGATCAGACTCGGAATCCCGGTTTACAAGACATTTCGACAATGGTAAAACAATACCAACAAAGCCGCCCGATGCGCCGACAATCCTGATAGGAGCTGCACATATCTCATTCTCAGGGCAACACCGGATAGGTCAGCCTACGAGTAAAACCAACCCTCGAGTTGCCCCGAGGTGGCCCCGCAGTCTGCCCGGTTCGGACCAACACTTAGACAAGCACTGGCCCGGGGGGGCTAAAATAAATATGACCCTCCAGAGAGCGACTCCCAAGGGAAAAGTATAGGTGGTGGTGAGGCAAATGGTAAAACCAATGTTGGGCCTTGCTGGAGGAGTTTTATTCAAAGCGAACTGTCAAGGGGGTCCCATAAATCACCCAACCGCGTAAGGAACGCACAATCCGGGAACATAACACCGGTATGACGGAAACTAGGGCGGCAAGAGTGGAACAAAACACCAGGCATAAGGCCGAGTCTTCCACCCTTTACCAAGTATATAGATGCATTAATAATATCAGAGATATTGTGATATCCCAACCAAAATCCTGTCCACCATGGAGAAATCTTCAACTTCACCTGCAACTAGCAACGCTATAAGAGGGGCTGAGCAAAAGCGGTAACATAGCCAAACAACGGTTTGCATAGGAAAGGTATCAAAGGTTAGAGGTTCATGGCAATATGGGAGGCTTGACGAGCAAAAGATAGGTAGCGCAGCAAAGCGATAGAACATGGCAGGAACAACGATAGGTAGCGCAGCAAAGCAACTAGCATAGCAATGATAGTAGTGAGATCCAGGGTAGCGGTCATCTTGCCTGAAATCCCGCTAGGAATAAGAACGAGTCCATGAAGAAGACGAACGGATGGAGCCGAACCAAGCGTAGACGAACGAATCCTCACGATCGCAACAAAACAGGAACTATCGAAAAGAAGCACACAACATGGTAAACACACCACACATGAACAAGGCATGATGCACAACAAGCATGATGCATGACAAGGCTACATGAAGCTACTCATGTCAAGGGATGATGCAAACAAGAGCAACACATCAAGGCAAGTTCAAATGAGGCCGGGAACAACATATAACAATTCCGGTAAGTCCTCATTTGCAAATTTCGAAACTGGTCCAGATCTGAACAAACCTTATATTCAAGTTGTTAAACAGCATGTTAAGATGCACAAAGATGATCTACACAAGATTCTAGTCAAGTTACATATAAAGTTCATTTAGTTCGGAGCTACGGCCTAGAAGGTATGAGCAAAACAAGTTAAACATGGCATTGATGCAAAATGCACCCAAACATCAAGCAAACACCTCAAAACATGAATGCAACATGATAATATGAAACTACATGCAAAATCAAGCAAGTTTCATATAGAGCACACTCAAAACGGAGCAACGGTTCAACACACACACATGAAACAAGTTTAAAGGACAAGCTGTCCAAAACAGCAACTAGGCATATTGCAAGCATCAAAACAACATGCTACAGGACCTCAACAAGAAAACAAAAGGCATGGGCATGATGTACAGGTAAAGCATAACAAAACATGAACACTGAGCTATCTCCAGAAATCACTAGAACATGCTCAAACACACATGGCAAGATTGCAAATAATAACAGTTCAGACTTTGCAGAAAATAACATCAGGTTGCAATGTTTAGAGCTATCAAACAACATGTTACAGGAACTTATCATGGCAAACAAAGGCATGGCATGAATCTACTAATTGCATAGAACAAAAGTCCTTTACTTACCATGAGCCAAAAAGGATCAGAAAATATGCTGGCACCCATGTAAACATAGCAAGTTATATTACAGATTCAAACATGGCAGGAACAACGATAAGTAGGCATGTAGATGAGCTTGAACCACTCACCCCAGAGCAATACATGGCATGGCAAGGCAACCAACAATAACAAGGCATGTTTGTGAAACAAACCAAGGCAAGAACAAGTTCATAGCATGCTAGGATCAACTACAACAACCTTGGCATGAATAACAATTAAACAATCTGCCAGGAAACATTTTGAAGAAAAAATAGAGCACGAAAATGACATGCTAGACTACTCCATAATTGCAAACATGGGCATGAATGTCTAGGGCCTAACCATATGTCAAAATACCCTTACTGAAGTCTCTCAAAATATGCATGGATCTCTCTGTAGCAACATGTTTACATGGCATCAAAATAACAGCAGAACATGGACTAAAATCAGCAACATCACGAGGCCTAGTTTACATGCTTGTGCTAGTCACCACATTGATCACAAAAATACATGGTAAGCACCTCTGTAAAGAAGACATGGCATAGATCAAAACACATGTAGACATCAACCTCATAGGATGCACACATCAATCATGGCAAAAATGACAAATAAGCATGTTCTATTAACAGACAGCAGACAACATCATGAAGCACTCTTGCAACGATGATTCAGGCATCAAGATGAACTCAAATGAACATGATGCAATGGAATGAAATGAAGTACTCGTTGAGTCGACAATTCGACATATTAGACGCACGAAATGGAGCTACGGACGCAGAGATATGATGCGATGAACATGGCATGATAATGTCACATATTCGGGGACTTGGTGAAAATTGGACCTCAGGGAGAGTGGACGGAGCGGGGCCGTTCGGATCAGATCCCGGTGGATCTCGTCCCACCTGGACGGATCTGACCGGATCCGACTCCGGCGAGGGCGGGCGGCTCCGGCGAGGTCGGCGAAGGGCGGCGGGGCGGCGCCGGCGGGGATGGCGCAGTAGCGCGGTGGAGTGGCGAGGCGGAGCCGAAGCGACGACGGCGAAGAGGCAGCCGGCGACACGGTGCGGTGGGCAGCGTAGGTCGGCGATGATTGGGGCGGCCGGAGGCCGGCGAGGCCGGAGCTCGCGGGTCGAGGAGGCGGCGGCGGCTCCCGAGCGCGGGGAGGCGCAGAGGCGGGCGCCTCGGAGCGCCGGCAGGATGCGCGGCGGCGGCGAGGACGGAGCGAGGCGGCGGAGGGGGCTCCGGCGGGCGCGGGCGCCTCGGGCTCGACGCGGGGACGGGACCCGGCGGCAGGCGGCGCGCGGGCTGGGAGGGCCGGAGGCGGGCCCGGTGGGCCGGCGGCGCAGGGGCGGCGGCGGAGGACAGGTGGCGGCTCCTGATTGGACGGGCGGCGGCGCTGGACATGTCCGGCTTGGGACGGACGTGTCCGGCAGCGCGGAGGGGGGAAAATCTACGGTTGGACTATGGGATTTTCGAGGGGAGGCACAAATATATAGGTAGAGGGTGCTAGGAGAGTCCAAATGGAGCACGGTTTTCGCCCACATGATCGTGATCGAACGACCGAGAGCATGGAGGGGAGTTAGATGGGTTTTGGGCCACTTTGGAAGGGTGTTGGGCTACAAAGAGACAGGGGGGTTTCGGGCTACGCGGTTAACCGTTGGAGTACCAAACGATCTCCAAATGGCATGAAACTTGACAGGCGGTCTACCGGTGGTCTACCAAGGCCGCTTGGCAAACCTCGGGACATTCCGAGAAAGTTTAACACCCGCACATGAAACAAGGTCTGAGAGGGGGCGACGGGCGTGCGCGAATGGTCCGGACTCCGAATGGACAACGGAGAGAACCAGGAGAACCCGAACGGATGCAGGTTTTGAAAAACATGCGGATGATATGCAGATGATGACATGGCAATATGCAACACGCAAGCAAATGACATGGCACCGACGGCGAATAACTGGCAGACACCTGGCGCATCGAATCCGGGGCGTTACATGATCTCTCGTGCTTCCGCTTCCATGCTCGCCTCTCTGTAGTGGTAATCTATCGACCCAAAACTCACGCTGGCCATGGCAGACGCAAGGGAAGGATGCTGAATGACTTGTTTGTTTTTGTGGACGAGGAGTTGAGGAGGAATGTGCAGTCATCTTGGCATAGTAGTATTTATAACCGAGTACTAATACGCTCCTAACTGGGAAACCGTTTAGGTTGTGATCGGTGTGAACATGTTTGCAATTAAATATAGTTTGGTAGTAGTAGTAATTTGGAATGTGACAAGACGCAAGCTCAAAATTTATTGATGATTCTAGTTTTGAAGTGCGGCACTATTCCTAGATGGCGTAACGTGGGTACGTGTTCTTGGCCATGGTGTAGCATATGCCATGGTAGTTCTTTTTCTACTGTTGTGTACGTGCAATAACTGGCACCATTGGATACATCTCTTACGGTTATTGGGGCCTTTGACAGGAATAGCCTCATGGCGAGCTATAGACTAGTCTTTTTTTCAGATGCATTACACCTATCTCTTGGGACTTCTCGCATGCACCATCTCTAGCTCCCTAGGTCTATGCCACCCGCATACACTTGTACTCTGAGTTTAGTATGTTATACAGGAAGAGAAGAGGTGCACACATGCACTCGTCCTCTCTCTCACACGCATCTATAGCTACGAATTGTAGTGTTCTCAACCATCCGATTGGCTCTATCATAGGTTTCACATTGCTCCTTGGCCTTGAGATTGAGAAGTTTAAAATGGGAGGCTAAGCTGGAGGCGCGAGGTTTTGGTTAATGTGCGGTCCGCACACGGCACCAACACGACATGAGCTTCGTCTGCCTGGTGCGCAGTCGGGTGAGTTGTCCAACAAAACCAGGCCCTGCTTGGTATCTGCACCTCGACTTATGCGCAGAGAAATTAGGGTTGGAGGGAGTACTACTAGTAGTAGTACTACTTTGATGTGTCGCGTCAACTCGCACAAGTATGAAACACTTCGTGAATAAACAAGCATATAAGCTCCCTCCGTCCGAAAATACTTGTCATCAAAATGGATAAAAAGGGACGTACCTAGAACTAAAATACGTCTAGATACATCTCCTTTTATCCATTTTGATGACAAAAAGTACTTCTTACCCAAAGGAACTTTATATCCAACAGACACAAAATATCTGTTCGACTGTTAGAAATTACTGATCTAATGTCGAAGTAATTGAGCTAAAGTAGACCGAGCTAATCCCTATATTAGCATATTACTAAGATAAACAGAAGGCACTGTAGAAATATTTAGGACGTGAGCTTGTCAATCTGAATGTGGAGGGAAACTAGCTTAGCCCCGGCCAGCAGCTTGGGCAGAACTGTGAAGAAGGTCAGCTCCTGCATGACGACATCACCGGGATCCATGCTGCTTGCCACCTCCATGTCCACCTTGACGGTGTCGGTCGTGCCTTTGGGCTCCCCCGGCGGGCTATTCGCCCACAGCTTGGCCACATAGTGCGGCAGTGGGGACGCCCCTGCTCTGATGCAGACGACCGACACGGCGATAGGCGCACTGATGTCGAGCATGCAGCCGACCAAGAAAAACGTGTGGCCGTCCTCCTCCACGAATAGCAAGAGTCGTGGCTCCGACCGTGGCACTTGCAGCTGGAGCACCTTGTTGTACTGGATCCTGTGCACGGGCATGGGATGCGCAATGTTGATGTGCTGATAGAGCACCGGCGGCGGGCCTTCGTAGCCGAAGATGGGCACGGGACATTTGCAGGGCGTGAGCGGACACACGCTCTGGTGATCGACGAGATTGTGGTAAGTGACGTAGAGCCCACAGCCTTCGTGCGGGCACTCCACCCTGACCGATGAAAGGACGGCGTCCACCGCCATGTTCCGCACGTCGAAGCCACCGTCGCACTCGCACTTCTGGCACTGCCGCCGGTTCCTGGGGTGCTCGACACGGCAGTCCACGCAGGCCAGGTGTCCCCCCTTGCACTGCACAAATCAATCGAACAGCATATCAATCAAGAAACCTGCACCTTGGTCGATCAGCCAAACGGACGAGGTGTATTTGAACCTCATACACTGGAGGCTTCAAGTGGCGGAGGCACAAGGGGCAGTGGAGCAAGGTGAGGTCCATCGAGACCATAGAGAGCTCCATCGTCGGGTCATGCTCCATCTGCATGATCTCGCCTTCCTCGTGCACAACCATCTCTCGCTTTAGGGCCGGGGCATTACAAAGCTTTACCGTCACATATTCATACTACTTCAAGGTGCATTAAATCAACACATGCAAGTATCAAAAGGAGAGTCACGGCACGCATGCATGCGTTGTAATTAATGCATCGATAAACGCAAATTATTGAAATACATCGAGTGCAGTGCTTTGATGTGTCGCATCAACTCGTACAACAACGAGAAGTTTGATTATCCTCTCCCTCGCGGACTGAGCTTCGGTGCCTTAACTGCACCTGCCTTTGGTTGTATGACAGGTGGGCCACCCACCTGTTGGGCCCACCTGTCATACACGCAAAAGCAGGAGCACTAAGTCAATGAAGTTGTGTCCCTCCCTCGCCCATGAGCCTGGTGGCTGGCAGGACTAGGAGAAGCTTCCACTTCACGCTCTCCCTCCCGCACGCGATGGACATGTAGCAGTTCAATTGGTGTCAGATGGCCAGAAGCATAATGTAGTACTCCACCACTGCAGTACGACTCCATCATTGTTCGACTTCCCGAAGAGGCGAAGAGCCAAGCGAACCCCGGACGCTCGTGTGGCAGTTTCATGTGTAGAGTAGTCTAGGATAGCATGTACTGTGCCTGTAAGCTTAAAATCATTGGGATCGGCTCCATGCTATGTGGCTGTCTCGAAGCTTTTTTATTAAAATAATCTTCTGGCCCTACCTATCATCCTGGTGATTGTAGTTTGCACGCTCATCTGGTCAAGACAAGAATATATATTTTAATTTCTGGTGGGTAAATGTTAGAGGCTGTAGCAAATATATTGTACACTGCGGGTCTTTCAGCCAAGTTTAGAGGCAAGCATGTGGGGCCAGTGCTATGATGTGTCGCGTCAACTCGTACAACAAGGAGAAGCTTGATTTTACTACTACATGCCTTCTCCCTCGCCCATGCGCACGGTGGCTCACAGACGAGGACAGGCTTTTGCTTATAGTACTACAACAAGCTATCCCTCCCACTCGCGGTGGATGAACATGCAGCAGTGGATTCGATACTATAGAAGTAGTAGTAGTAACAACATTGTTCGTCTTCTCGAAGAGGCGAAGAGCCAAGCGCAACCTGAACGTGGCAGTTGCGAACCTTGGAGCATGCATATAGCCAGGCTCTTGCATGAGACAAAATTGCTATGTGAGCCCACTATTGTAGTACGTACTTGCTAGTATAGCCCTGTAAACCAGAAATGACTATGCCTTTCTAGAGATTTCAACAAGTGACTAGACTACACCGAGATGGAGTACATATGGAGCAAAATGAGTGAATTTGCACCGTAAATAAATATGTCGTTCTCTCGTTTTCCTCTCCGCCTTGGTCGCGGTGCACAATATTGAGTATACTGGCTAGTCTCTTTTTGACACACATTTATGTTTTTTTAACATAGTACAGACGCAAGCGTTCATATACACACATTTACACTCACCCCTATGAATGCACACACGCACACCCTACCCCTATGAACACCTCCGAAAGACTGAGCCGACACTATCATCTTGAAATTTACGAAGTCACCATAGGCACCTCGTCGTCGATGAGAACGTCTCATGACATGCGATAGACGTGAGCGGCAGTCACCTCCATAGGTGCTTGAATGCCAAGAATGGTCAATGATGCATCCTCAATTACATGAAGTGGGAATTAATTGGAGAAGCAGAATAGAGCCAGCACGATGTGAATGCAACAAAGTTTGGACTCTCATATAAAGGCGCTCCACCACTCCAATCCATCTACTCCTAGTCTCTGCGCAACACTGCTCACTCCAATCCAAGACCAAGTAACCAGAAGCCACAAGCACCTATGGAAGCGATGGATGCGAGCGGCAGTCGGCTGTGCCAAATCATCCAAGGCGCCGGCCTGCGGCTGTGCACCGTGCAGTGTTTCCAGACGGTGCTGGCGACCGCTGACATCGTAGCCCTCGCCGACGCCGGCTTTCCCTCTCGCATGGACGACATGATGGTCAACTCCATCCGCAAGTTCACCGCCATCAAGAGGCACGCGGACGACCTTGTCGTACTGCTCTAGCCCGCGCCCCCAGGCTCCTCATTGCCTACCACCCTCATCGACCTGCATGGTGACAAACTCTTTCAAGCCCTCCTGGCCCTGCTGGTGTCGGAGGTCACGACGAAGAATGTGCACCTTGAGACCGCTCTTGCCGCGCAGCGCCTCGCCATGCAAGAAACCATTGACCTGCAGATCCACGTCTATGAGGAAATCGTCTACATAGGCCACTACAAGGCAAGCGAGGACAGAAACACGTTGGCCTTCTTCCAGTGGCTGGAATCTTTGTACGCCATTGTTCAGAAGCATGTCGACCTGGCCAGGAAAGCCGCTGCTACTTAGTCGTTGTTCGGTGGGCCGACGCCCTGAGTCGAGGAGGTGGACATCGTCGATGGATGCATCTCTTCTTCTTGCCTCCTGTAACCAGCACTGCATCGCCTCGTGCCCTTAATGTTTTATTACTATAGTACTCCCTCCGTTCCCAAAAAAATTCTTTCTAGAGATTCCAGCAAGTGACTACATACGGAGCAAAATGAGTGAATCTACACTCTAAATTATGTCTACATATATCCGTATGTTGTATTCCATTTGAACTAGTATCTAAAAGGCTTATATATACGAACGGAGCGAGTATATGGCATTTTTATTCACGTCGTAACGTTTTCACTGTGAGGTGGGGCCGCAGTTGAGCAAACGAGGGAGGATAGCTAGCTGTGGCACGGGCGTTGTTGTCAGATGGGACTCGTGTTGATAGAATAGGAGTACTGAGCACTCGTACCTCTATTTTTAGGGAAAAAATAGTCGTATGTCTAGTACCACTAGTTGGGTGCGTGCGACCTATAGCTATCATCACTTTAGGTCTCCTTTTCGAACCGCAACTACACTTCATAGTATATATTTTTTCACGCATTTATCCTCCTATATGTACTCCTAGGCTATTTCCACGTGCTCCCTTTCGCCAACATGTGGGAAATAGAGCATCTGGGTCATAGTGCACGCATGACTCGGAGCATATGTCGGGGTACTTTACATTTCAGACCTCACGAATTACATGCAAACCCCCCGCAGAAGAATAAATAAATAAATGAATTACTACATGAAACTGGATTATTTTCATAGAAACCGGAGCACGTTCATTAAATTTTGGACATAACACGTTTACAAAAAATGACCTGACCTAAACCAGTCTAAGGGCCTCTTCGATTTTTCCCGCAAAAAAGGGCCTCTTTGATTTGCAGGATACTGAAAACATAGGAATGGGGAAAGTATGATGGTGATGAAGCAAGACGAGGAGAACTCAAACTCAGTTAAAGGTTAGAGTTAGATTCTAACCCTGAACTAACTCTAAACCAAAGAGGTGTATGGATGGCAGGGTTAGATAGACAATAAATGCTATTTCTCAATCTTTTGTCTACTTTGGACCCTATTTCCTACCGGATTTGGGGTGGCCGGCTCTTGTGTGGCCTCATCCCACTCACAATTGACATAAACGAACCATCTTTACAAATCAAGCATGCAAAACATGATAAATTTTACTTTGTCCATACAAATGAGATATCCCACTTAAACATACAAGTCGTCAATCAAGGTTCACAAGAAAAAATACACTCCATGAAACAAAGCATGAGCTAACTCATCACTGAAGTCATTCACGATAGGGAGGGAGCCCGGAGCCCCTCACGCACCCAGGGAGGAGCTCGTCATCGTCGCCCTGGAGGAAGGCTCTGTAGAGCCCAAGCCCCAGGAACATCTCCGATACCGGCGCTTGCGAGTTGAGGTCGACATCGGCATGGGTAGCAGGGCCGCTTGCCGCTGACAGCGAACTTAATCTTTGGGCCTCCAGAAATATTGCAAGCCTGAAACTGAAATACCTAGAAAGGTGAACTGAATCTCTGGGCCTCTAGAAATAATGCAATCCTGAAACTGAAATACCTAGAAAGGTGAATTGAATATTTGGGTCTCTAGAAATAATGCAAGCCTGAAACTCAAATACCTAGAAAGGTGAACTGAATCTTTGGGCCTCTCGAAATAAAGCAAGCCTGAAACTGAAATACCTAGAAAGGCGAACTGAATCTTTGGGCCTCTAGAAATAATGCAAGCCTGAAACTGAAATACCTAGAAAGGTGAACTGAATCTTTGGGCCTCTAGAAATAATGCAAGCCTAAAACAGAAATACCTAGAAAGGTGAACTGAGTCTTTGGGCATCTAGAAATAATGCAAGCCTGGAACTGAAATACCTAGAAAGGTGAACTAAATCTTTGGGCCTCTAGAAATATTTATTACCTCCTCAAGCGGCATCAAACAATTCCATGCGTGCACCACAAATTTATACCAAGTTTGATCAGGATCTACTTTTCCAAATCAGAATTAGCGCTAGAGTGAGCAAGATCAATGATATGGTTGTGAGACAGAGAAGGAACGGACAAGCTGACCCCTCTCACGACCTCCCTGATAGATGCGCCGCCGCCACGCACGACAGAGGGAGAGAAATGACCGGTGAAGGGGGAGCGGGGCGAACTTTGAAGGAAGGAGGGAGAGGGCCGGTAGGAGTAGGGCGACGGAGGCCGGAGGGAAAGGGCGGCTGGAGGAGAGAGAGGGCGAGCACCGGAGCGGCGCTTGGGCGGGCGGCCCGATGAGGAATAAAGAGGAGTCGTTTGAGGGGGGGAGGGAGCGATCTGGTGCGGGCATGGGAGATTTTTTTAGTTCTATTTTAGTGGGCCCGAGGATAACTAACCCAATTAGAACCTCTCTACCGGGCTAGTTTTTTTAGCTGGGTTAGAGCAAACTAGCTCAAACTAACCCCTCCTGTTTTGATAATTTGAGGCTATTTCAACCCAAACTAGCTCTAACTCAGGGATCCAAACAAAGAGGAGTAGTACTGTACATGCTATAGTCTGGACCGTAGCACATTGTTTTTTATGGCCATATCACCACATTGTTTTCTACTACGGGTTCACTGCGCTATTGTAGTTCACACTGCTGGTTGACTGGGTTGTCATGGTTCGCACTCCTACGACATGAGTAGTAGTAATAGTATATACCACATCATTCTTTGCTCCTTCTTACTACATACTTTACCGACATGTAGGAGAGCCAACATCCGGGTCGTCGTGTCATGCACCAGATTAGAGTGCGGAATAGAAGGGGGGCATCACCCTGGTCGTAGCGGCAGTAATTCATGACTATAGTGAGTAGTCATATCACAAGTCTTTCCAGCAGTAACGCACCGTCAAATCACACAGCCTGACCTTTCCAGCAGTAAGTTTGAATCTGCCACTCCCTCACCCTCCTCGCCTCTCTGTCAAACCGTCTACCCGAAAACTGTCGTGCGTACTGCCCGGGAAAATCCCCGCCCTCTACTTTTAACTACACGAAAATAGTTCGAGCTTGTTAGTTCTATATAAATACTAGTAATGTATGTTTGTTCACCATGGGGTTGTTCAATGAATGGAGGGTCGGGGAGCACAAGTGAACAATACTGGTACTACTAGTAGTAAGTAGGAGTCGTATAGTTAGTCACCTTAAATAGAGAGTTTCTTTTCTTTAATGCCATGTACACAAATTGAAACGCTTGTTGTGGAGAGAAAAAGATAATCACTCCACTATATATGTACGCAGGGGCTTGAGCCCTTGCTTTACTAGGGTTGCTCTCTTCATTCTCTCATCCTCTCTAGATCTAAACAAGACAACAATAGAGACACTTTCTCTCTGCTCACCACTGGTCACAGATCCGGCCGGATCCCTTCGGCCAATGTGTGTAGAGGACTAAAAGGTGCATCATTCACACGGTCATCGCCGCCGAGGAGGAAACCCACAGCTACCGGCGGGGCCCGATCCTCTGCCCGTGCCATTCTTTCCGACACAGCGCCGGCTCGGGAGGTCCTCTGACCCTTCTTCCTCCATGTCGTACTATGCACAGATCGGACCTACCACCACCGACATCCCGACGAACCTCAGGTACAAGTTCTTCGAAAGCATCCTTGCTCTACTGCCCCAGCTCCCCACGTGTATGCATGTGCATCTTTTTCTACTTCCATCAACTCTTCCAAATCCACCTAAATTTTTAGTATTATTAGAGGTATAGCTACTTCATGCATTGGAATCTAGGACTTGGTTCAAACAACGAAGAAAGGGGCAAAATCGTAGCATGAATCTAGGACTTGATTCAAAGAGGAAATAACAGGGGGAAAGTAGTAGAGACCGGATACCCAACCGGTCTCTTGGTTAAAAAGGGAAATAATGGGAAAACTCAGTACAAACTGGATAAGGAACAGATCTATTATTGGTTGAAAAAAGGATAGAAGGTGGCGGCTGGTGGACAAGTCAACAGAGTATGTCCAGGATTAGATTTGCTACCCTAACATAGTAAAAGGTCTCCAGGATTAGATTTGTTGCCCTCACATTGTAGAAGGTCTCCAGGATTAGATTTGCTGCCCTGACATAGTAAAAGTTCTTCAGGATTAGATTTGCTACCCTCATAGAGCATGAACAAACTCGGCATCACCACTTTATGCCTCCTTGTAGGTACATTGTGCGGATGCATCCACTATCGCATGTCCTTATACCAACCTTTTGTTGTTGTTAATGTAAGGGTGCATGTAAAATGAAGCAATCACACTGTTACCATAAGAACATGTCAAACTAGTGTTATTGTTAATCTAATGCCTCCAGTGATATGATGCAATTAAACTATGTTAACAAATGGTACTCCTGTTGTTTTCCCTAGTATGATAAGTAAGTTGCTTCTTTATGCTGCTGAGGGATCTAGTGTCCCCACGGTCCCATGCCCTTAAACCAACTCTTTAGCTACTGTTGATTTACTGTATCTGGTAAACAAGCAATGCCACCATTAAAGTAATCCCATATTTGACGAATGTCATAGTTGATCGTAATGCTTCTGTTAACATGAAGCATTGCTGACGTTTTAAAATTTATACCATCCTTGCGTGATTGCCATGAACATAATTAAGATGCTTCTTTTCATTTCGTGTATGTTTCGTATATTCTTATTGACCACCAACAGTTTACTTTCTATCTTTTTGTGCAGATAGGGATATCCATTTCACCTTGTTGCTATTGTGACCTTTTGGTGAACTGCACAAAACACTTTTTTGGAATGAGTGTCTTGTGCAGTTCAACTAAAATGTCACGTGGGCAACATCTCTCAATTTTGGTGGAACTGCACAAAATGGTGACTGGAGTTCCCAAAATTTCCGTCAAATTCTGTTGGTAATCTCGTGCAACATTTTATTAGCCTTTGCAAGATGAGTCGTCACTGCCACCAGAATGGCACTTTATTTTAGTGGAACTGCACAAGAGGATAAGCAAATTATAGTTGCACCTTACATGAGGAGGACAACCAACCTTAATGTTGCTTAGTTTTAGTGCAACTACTAAAGAAGAACCTGCAAGCTCACGAGAGCAAGTACTTCTTGCTAGCTGAATGATGTAATCTTTGCTTCATTTCAGGTGAACTGCAGAAAAAGGCGCATGAATTGAATCATGGAGCTGCAGGTTGACCTCATCCGAGTGGAGTTGTAGGTTCACCAAATCAAGTAGTGTCGGCATAGGACCCCTCACACCGGTCAGTACTGTCCTTTATCAACATGATTGTGCTTTGTCATGCTGTGCCAACATTGTATTTTTAAAATAAAGTTATTCTATCACAATCTTTTCTCATTTTGGAAATAAAGTTTGCTCCAACTAGTGCCACTATTATAGTAATTTCAAGGGATGCGTCAAAGGTTGATGCATCTGGAACATAGATAGAATTGGTGGTCAAAATAAAAGGCCAATGTTTGTACAACCATCTCTATGGCTGCCAGAGTCCTATATCCATGCTCCTTCTTATCTGTGCAAACAGTAATACTCTACTACAGATGTTGTGATGGTCAAGAGCATTCGCCAAGTTCTTCGGTTGTATGACACGGCTAGCCAAGATGGATCTAATGGGTTGGTTCTGAATCTTGCAAGCTAGGAATCAATGAGATGTGTAGGCATCTTTGTTGTACTTATTATTTGAATCTTATTTATTGGTTCTGAATCTTGGAAGCTGGGAATCAATGAGATGTGTAGGCATCTTTGTTGTACTTATTATTTGAATCTTATTTGTTGGTTTTGAATCTTGCAAGCAGGGAAACACAGCATGATGATGCAGAGGACAGCAACCATAACAAACTGTTCAAACTTGGTAGTATTGTCTGTGTGAAAGTGTGGCAAATATGCTGATCATGTGCGTCCTGAGAATAATAATTCTAATTGTTGTGCATGTTGATCCTATGGCACTAATAGAACGAGCCAATGCATTTCTTGTTTTAAGAATACATTTTAATTAAAGCTAATTAAATTTAAGTAAAGTGACCACGAACACTTGTTTACAGTACCAATACAAACCCGCTGATGAACCAACGTGTGTGGTCAGAATAGGTTTCTTAATGGAGGCATTTGAATGCGCCGAGGGTGCATATTCTGCCGGCCATGCAGTGGGCGAGGAAGGGATAGTAACTGTTGTCGCCTAAACACACTCATTTTACTATTGAATCTAGTTCCCCAAGAGCTGAAAAATGAACTGCTGCTACCGCCTACTCACTCGTTCACTTGAAGAGACTCCAATGGCGATCTGAGGGGTGAGCCTGCTGGATATGGACTTCAGCAAGGAGTTCACCTTTGAGTTCTCCGTTCAGTCCCATGGTGGCACCAAGTTGAATGTGATGTACACCAACGATCCGGACTCGGTGAAGCTCTGCCTTGCTGAGTTCAAGCAGTACCTACAGGACGAGAAAGCACAAGGTCACAGGACTAGACCAGCGGATCGCAGTCGCTCAGTTATGTGTGTGGGACGAGGTTCTCGTCTACCACTGTTGTAGGGCCATTAGAGGTTCTGGAGCATTCGCCCGTTTCATCGGCAGCGCCGACTGCACCTTTGCTACGGTGGAGAGAAGGAAGAACTCGATGATTCGGCTATCTGGTGCAACAAGCTTGTCTACATCAAAAAGCAATACAACATCATCGACAACGGGCAGGAGAAGGACTCCGTGGTTGACCTCGCCGAGACCATCATCAACCCCTGCTACGCCAATATGAAAGAAGACAACGATACCAAGGAGCTCCACCGGCCACCCTGCACCCGAACAAGTCAACCCTCGTACTCCACTCCGCCTGCGTATTCCCCCGCTCCGGTTCGTTTGGTCCGCGGTCTCGATGTCGTCCTCTGCCTTGGTGCTCTCGCCGCGGCGCTGCTGTCTGTCGTTCCCAACATGGTCAGCAAAATAAAAGGAATCGGGAGACAACTGTTTGTCGAGAGGCTGACAGCCCCGGGCCCACCATGTCCATGGCTTAGGTTTTGTTGTTTAACGTGGGCAGCCCATGACATGTTTCAACATTTTTTGGATCAAGTGGCCTCTGGGCTATTTTGTTTCGAGAAACAGAATATTATTCTGTTACCCTACATGAACAGACGGTTTCACGCGGTTGTACTGATAATTTTCATCTCGTCGAACCGATCGTCTTTTCATTGGAATGGGGCATATAATATATTGTTGGAAAGCTCTTGACATCTACATTACAAATATATGGGAATTTTTTGCAAAATGATCACAGTTTAAGAGCAGTTTTGAAAAAAAATCATTTTTTTCAAAACCGAAAACGTGAATCGTATTTTGGACTCAATTTTCAAACGGTTTGTCGGAATTGAGCAAATAAGACGGCGTTGGAAAGCTGGTAAAAATCTGCATCTTCCATATATCCACTGTTTTTTAAATTATATACAATTTAAATGTAATTTGAAAAATGGTGAAATTCTGGGCGATACATATTTTTGCGTTTTTTTTTTTGCAAACGGTTTGTCGAATTGATGCAAGTAATATGGCGTTGGAAAGCTATGGAAAATGCACAACTTTTTCGTATAGAAATGTTTTTCTAATTCTTTATGGTTTAAAAACGAATTCAAATACGGTCAAATTGAATTTTTACTACGAATTTTTTAAAAAGTTTATCGAAATGGGGCAAATAATATACCGTTGGATAGCTATTGAAAATGCAAAACTTAGTCATGTTGAACGTTTTCTCTCCTTCGCAACCATTTAAGAATAATTTGGAATACGGTATGACGGATCCTGCTGTTTTCTCGTCTGAAAAACAGAGTAGTTGTACTGATATACGTGTATGTTTGTACTGACTTATTTTTTGTAGAGTAATTGTGAATGATTCCGAAAAAGGATACGTGTACTGATGTTTGCATGGGTTTGTACTAAGCGTGTTTTCACTAACTACACATTGCTCTGTTTTTTGGGTGATATTTTTCTCGTAAGTTTTCAACGGTTTACTGTATCCTAGCCCCGAACTTGCATCATTTTTGTTGTTGAACTGAATGTTATTTTTTTGCCAATTTTTTTTGCATGTTTCTTTTTTTGAAGTCATTTTTTTTGCAACGAATGTTCTAGATTTCTCATGTTTTGCAACATGAACTTTTTACCATTTTAAACTTTTAACAACGTGAATTACCGTGTGGTGGATGAGCACTTGAACTTGTAGAATTTAAAATTTTCTGTTTTAATTCTTATTTGTTTTCTTGTCTGAACTTATGGTATCATCATCATTGAACCTGCGTGGTTTCTGTAGCTGAACTAAAATCCATATTGTCTGTGAAAACTAGGAAGATTGCATCTCCTCAATGGGCCATGATGCAAGCATCGCCGTCGGCAATACTTGGTGCACCAGAGAACCTGCACTGCTGGATTTGTCGAGAGAGAACTGAGGGCAGTACATCCCATGCCTTTTTTCTGCAACAGCTACACTTGGTTTACCAACTCTCACACACAAAATTGATAACAAGTTGGCACACGACCTTATAACAAGAGCACACATGAACTGAAAAACAAGAGCACACCGGTGATTAACATAATATAAATCCATTGTCATTTTTTTTCATTTGTTAAGTTGCTTTTTTCCTTCGAACCTTTACTGCTATGATTTTTTTTGCAAATTTGTCCCCTTGAGTCAGAACTGAGGCAATTTTTAATTTTTAATTTATGGTACTAGAGAGTTTGTACTTCTCAAAAAATAATCACTCAATGTTCTTTTAGTTTTAGTTTTTAATTTTCTTTCTCATTCTTATCCTTACTGTCAATGTCATCACCATCGTACCTTTATGGTTTATACAGTTGAACGGACTTACATTTTTACCATTCCTTCTTTTAAAAACTTTTGTTTTCTTCTCCAAAACTTCCTACCTGGCGAGAATCAGAACTTCTTTATTTTTTTACATTTGTACTTCCAAGTGTCTTTAATGACATTTTAAATTTTTTTACTTTGTTTTACCTCATCAAATAGGCGCACCACACATCAGGGAGTATCTATTTGCTGTAGGTGTGGGCTATGCTTAGTGTACTGATAGTTGACACTCGATGAACTGATTGGTACGATTCTGTAGAAATGTTTTTGTATAGAAATGTTTTTCTAATTCCTTATGGTTTAAACTCGATTTTGAACACAATCAATTTTTATTTTGAACGCAAGTTTTTAAAAGTTTGTCGAAATGGGGCAAATGGTATATCGTTAGAAAGATATCGAAAATGCAAAACTTAGTCATGCTTAATGCTTTCCCAAATTCGTAACCGTTGAAGAGTAATTTGAAATACGGTGAGACCCATCGTGTTGTTTTCTCGTCAGAAAAACAGAGTACTTGTACTGATCTTTTGTGTGTTATTGTACTGATGTATTATTCGTAGAGTAATTTTGAACACGGTGAAGCCTGTCGTCTTTTTTTTCCATTCCGGAAACAAAATACTCGAACTGATCTATGTATGGATTTGTACTAAGCACGTTTTCACATATTGAACTTTTACTTTGTTTTTTGGGTAAGGTTTTCCTCTTAAAGTATCAATGGTTTACGGTAGCATTGCCCCTGTGCTTACATAGTTTATATCATTGAACTGAATGATATTTTATTCAAAAAGAAAATGTTTTGGTTGTTTCTTCTTTTTTGAACTCAACATCTTTTTCTGAACTTCTCTCATTTTACGACTTGTACTTTTACCATTTGAATTTCCATGGGGTTTTTTTGCTTGAACTTTTACAATTTGAATTTCTACCATTTCTTTTATTCCGAACAGACCACCATTTTTAACTCGTACTGATCAATATTTTTAATTCAAACCACTTTCCCTTTCATGATCTCACAGAAATTGTTTCCACACATATAATACATGTACATAAATCATATTATCCATAACACAAAAATCATCGGCCTATTCATGTACAGAACTTTCAAGCACCCACATGAATACATGTACTTCCTGTACCATCTGTTTTGAACTTTGAAAGAAGCTATAACATCTGTTTCCCAAATGTGTACAAAATTTTAAGTTTCCAAGGATATACCTTTTGTTCCTTTTTGTTGATGGGCACCTGCCCCTACTCCTGTGGACTGACAGTGCCACGAAGTGGAGCTGAAGGAGAGGGGATCACGAGCGGCGGCTGGGTGCAGCGGGATGTGGCTGCTTTAGGGGATCCCAGCTACCACCAAGTCATCCTCGAGGAGCTTGTAGAGGCAGGGAAGTTGGTCACCGGCCATATGGTGTAAGTTTGGACTACCAGGTACACCGGGATTTGGCCGCTTTAGAGAAACAAGAAGTCTGAACAAACATAAATTATATAGGTTACAGAAAAGCACATATGATTTTAGATTCAAAAATCACTTCCACGTCTACCAGCTGGACTGATGTTTGCTTTCTTCTACTTCCATGGCCATGCACAAGTTCATACAAATGTAGAGCAAAAGCTCTGTCCCATGAAGCTAAGAACAAAATTAAAGCTAAAAAATACCTTTAGGTTCAGCGCAGTGGAGGAAGGGAAAGGAGGCAGCCTCTTGAGCTGCGGCATCGAACGGCTTAGCGATGTCTTGTTGAACGACCTGGGTTGGTGGCAGTGAACAGCGGGGGGCGATGCAGCGACAGAGCCCCACCGGCGGGAGGTAGTGTGGTGAGCTGAAGGCTCCATTTATGCAGGGCGAGCACCGGTCATGCACTATACTATTTAGAAATGTGTACCCGTACTTCTCAAAGTAATGGAATAGGGGTACTTTCTCCTGTAACTTTTTTAATTCATGTATGACGCACACATCGGTATTTTAAGCACTATGATTTGTAGCCCTCACAAAAGAAAGCATGAGAATTATTCAACAAAACACAGAAAAGTGAATAAATTTTTTTATTTAGCAAGTGATATGTAACTACAGTGCAAAGCTGCCAAGCAAATGCACAATATTGTTGACTAACACGTGAAGTTGATGTGTGCGTGCCTTGTAGCGTATGGTTGTACTGACACACTCTGCATGAGGAAATTTCCAATTCACACAAGATCGAACCGCAGTAGTTCCTGATGCGAAGGCCGGCTGCCTGGCTCGTCGTTGTTGAACTGAACCCTGCGCCCCTATCGAACTGCTGAAACATTTTGGTATGGTTAGATACAGTTCCAAACTAGTACCTGAAAATCCCATCCCCAAATACGCATGTAAAGCTTTAGAGTTGGAAGTAATCTAAACAGAGCCATCTCAAAACATTGAACTTATACATACATGCAGGAACGAAATAGGTGCAAGCAATTTTTATAACAATTGAACTTGTAGTAAACTATTCTATAACAAAAACTAAACTATTTTTTGTAACGATACATGGACTCCGGGGGCATCAATACATGTACTTTTGTGGACTCATTGGTGCACTCGCAGCATACCTGAACTTGGTGTGGACTGGTAGTCGAACTTGTTACTCATACACACTAGCACCAGCAGCACAAGCCATGTTGGCACACGGCGAGGATGTCGCTCTACTGCTCTGCTTGCAGTCCTGGTTGAGGATCCCATATACAAACTGCAGTGACAAATTATGGGCCACATAGTGAAGAAAACAATAGTAGCAGAGGGTGCCCACTGGGACTACACGCGGGTTTTTGAGCGACGGGCCGTACAACTACTTCTAACAAAGTTTAATTAGCAAGCTACCAATGCCACAAGCAAGTAGTACTCTCCAGCCAAAGGATCAGCTAGTATATTTACCCATGCGTGTATGAGCACTAGCAAGAACACACGGTTGTGACTGGTTACCCGACGACGGAGTCGCTTGTCAAAATACAGTGGCACCGCGCACAGAGATAGCTTCCCTGGTAAAAACAGGGAATTGACATCATTGACCTATTTTACTAAATGAACAAAGAACTTGCTATGGTTTATATTTTTAACTTGCCTAGAATTAATACTTGAACTCCAGCCCTAGTACAAGTATAATGCCGACAATCTT
Source organism: Triticum aestivum (assembly GCF_018294505.1). Lineage (NCBI taxonomy): Eukaryota > Viridiplantae > Streptophyta > Magnoliopsida > Poales > Poaceae > Triticum > Triticum aestivum. The sequence goes on from NC_057813.1 coordinate 336,321,315, forward strand.
TAAGCAAAAAAATCTATAGAGTTTACAAACAATAAGGTTAAAACAAAAGCTTAAAAAGCTGACAAACTTTGAAGCAAATAACATCAGAGATCTTCTAACTGAAGCACAACAGAGAGAAAATTCGTGTATGGCTATCAGGCATAATTTCTATATGTAGGACTAGAAGGGTCTAAAGAATTCACTACATTTTCAATCAAGTCGATATTCATCAGTCATTTTCACTGGTTTCAACCTGCAGCAAATATGGTCCGGAATCCAGATCGAATGATGCCCAAAAAGTACCTGCAGCGCATGCAAACAACACACAAAAAAACACTAACTATAATGCAGCAACCATTTTTTTGGAATCCATTTGAACTAAAAGGGGAGCTCCTTTTTTCACCTGCGGGATGAATTGAAAAAGCACACTATGTTGATCTGAACAACCACGAGATGTTGAACTGAACATACACAGGAAAAGGACCGGTAGTAGACCTGAACTAAAAACGAAACTGAAACATGTGTGCGTTGATGTAGTGGCTCGAGGTGCTCGGCCGACAGTAGGTGGCGAACGGCGGCTCTTCTTCTTCGTGGGGCGTGCAGCCAGGAGGGAGGTGGCTGGAGGCGGGATGATGGCGGGGGGAGGTGGCCGAAGGTGAGATGGTGGGGGAGGGAGGTGGCCGGAGGCGGGATGGTGGCGGAGGGAGGTGGCCGGATGCGGTATTGTGCTGAGGGAGGTGGCCGGAGGCGCCGCAGCGGTGGAGGCAGGTGGCCAGAGGCGCGCCGGTGGTGGAGGGAGGTGGCCAGAGGGGTGGTGGCGATGGAGGGAAGTGGCCGAAGGAGCGGCGCTGGTGGAGTGAGGAGGCCGGAGGCGCGGCGCTGGTGGAGGAAGGAGGCCGGAGGCGCGTCACTGGTGGAGGGAGGCCGGAGGCACGACGGCTGGGGGAAGGTGGCCGGAGGTGCAATGGTGGCTGTGGGAGGTGGCCGGAGGTGCGACGACTGGGAGAGATGGTGGCGGTCGGGGTTGGGTTGACCCGATTCAGATTTGGTGTGAGGGAGAGAAACAGATCATGTCCTATATAGGACTGACTGGTAATAGAATAATATTATGTTACTAGTAACAAAATAGTCCAGTCCTACATATATATACACATACAGCCGGTCTATTCTGCTAATATTAGCAGAATAACTATTCTGATAACACTTCCGCACTGCACGGTCAAGGAAGTGCACGTTATTGTTTGAACCAAGTGTGCTGCACTGCTCACACGAGTGAACTTCATGTCGCAAAAAACAGCACGCTATGTTTTTTCCGTACCATTTTTGCTCTACTTTTTTAACCATTTGTCGGAACGAGGCGTGTAATATACCGTTCAAAAGCTATGGATTAGGCGCAACTTCGCCATGTTGAATACTTTTTGATACTCCTCACGGTTTAAGAGCATTTTTGAAAATGGTGTGTCCCACAACGAGTGGCAGCGAGCGTTTTTTAGTGTCTTTTCAAAACCGATCATTGGAATGAAGCAAATGATACACCATTGGATAGATATCGTCGAGGCTCATCTTTTTGTTATCTATTGTTTTCTGTAATTCATTACGGTTTAAGAGCAGTTTCAAATTTACTAAATCGCGGAATTCTGTTTTTCAAATTTTTTCAAATTTTCAGTACTGTTTTTGCTCCAGGTTTTTTAACCATTTTTCGAAACGATGAGCGTAATATACCATTGAAAAGCTATGGACGAGGCACAACTTTCATATGTTGAAATGTTTTTGAGTTTCCTTACAGTTTTAAGTTAATTTTGAAAATCGTGCGGCGGATGATGAGTGGCAGCGGCCGTTTTTCGTGAAATTTTTACAAACTTCTTGTTGGAATGATTCAAACGATACGCCGTTGGAAAGATATCAACGAGACGCAACTTTTTCATGTAGAACATACTCTCTAATTCTTTATGGTTTAAGAGCAATTTTAAAATTACTGAAATGCGGAATCTCTGTTTTTCACGACACCAAAACCGACATGTATACCGCATCAGACAGAAGAACACACTGCTTCGGACAGAAAAACGCACTGTATCAGACATTCAAGCAAACTTCATGATTTGTCTTCTTGGGTGTAAATTTTCTCAGATGAGCTTTTTGTGAGTTTTTATTGTCATTTTTTATGAATGATAGAAGAACGCACTGCTTCGAACGTAAGACCACACTACATCAGACAGGCAAGAGAACTTCATGTCTTTTTTTGCCGAACGTATTATTTCTCAGACAAGAAAGTGGGCCGCACTTCACATCGTGCGTAAGTAAACCATAAAAGTATGGAGAAGTGAACCGCATTACTTTTTTCCGTCTCGGTAACATTTTTTCTTTGCACTTACGAGATGAACAACATCAGACGGCCAACCGCACTACTTCATATAGAAAATTGCACTGCATCAGATGGGCAAGTGACCCGCATTTTTTTGTTGTTTTCCTAACTTTTGCATGTAACACGTCTTTTTGGATGAGAGGGCGGATCATTTTTAGGAATCAACTACGTTAGGGATTTTTTTCCTTTTTTATAAACATATCCTTGAATAGTTTTAAAAAACAATCATCAAAAAAATATATTCTAACTGAATCGCCCAAGCCGCCCATCTGAGCTGCATGCCAAGGCCATCAGTACCACTCATGTATGTTGCGTTTCTAGTATCGACAGCGAACTGCACGGCGGCGTTGCTGCCGCGCACAACAGCCCTCCGACAAACTTTTTCTATTACTGCGTCCAGACTAGACAAGAGTAGTGAACTTCATTAATTTAACTACATTAATGTTCTTTTTTATTAACGATGCTTTAACCATCATTTTTATCTCTGCATTTAAAAAACTGCATGCGCCTGCAATCTGTACTGCAGGATGCCACAAAGGAACCACAAACATGATGAAATTAAAACATAGAACAAAGATGAACTACTAAAAAGAAATATGTTGATGGCCACCCTAGTGCAGTGCACTTGTCTCCCGCCGCGCGCGAATAAGTGCAGGAGAGAGCTGCAGGCGCGAACAAGTGCAGGAGAGAGCTGCAGGTGAGAGACTCCACGCTAGGTTGAGCACTGCACGCCACGCTCGACAGCACTACATGATGTGCTTGCTGGAAAGCGGCGCCACACCGACACACTCTTCAGCCCTTTGACGACCACACGAAGTGAGCTGCATTTTGAACACAAAAAACCAACCGTACGGACGGAGCGAGCTGCATCTACACGGGAGCGTTGCCGGACCTGCATACCAGAGAAAGCGTAGGGAATCAGAGAGGAGCCATCATGGAAGAGCCATCACCGGCGAACTGTATCTGTTTTTTGTCCACGGTCGCGCTCCACTTGGTGTGCTTGTTGTATAGTGCCGCACTACGGGCCTTCAGAACTGCAGGGCGCCGGAAGCAAACTACAGCGACTACCAAGACGAACGTCATTGTGAGAGGGAGGAGGAGGAGGATAGGGCCTACAATCTCCACCACTGTGTCGAATTGCACTACACCGCTGCAGCCGTGCTGCTCCACCGGTGAAGAATGGGAGTGGGAAGTAGGGTAGGGGTGGTTGTGGTGGGGTGGCGGCTGAATCCGTCGTCAGAGCGCGACCGGATCGTTGGCGAACTGCAAAGAGGGGCGAAGGGGAGGCGAGCTCGACGATGCGGTGAACTGCACGAAATCGCTGCCGTCGGCTAGATGGGGAGGGCTGGACGTGGCGCCGGCCGCCGCCGGCTGTCATGCAACACCAAATTACAACACTGAAACCGCGTGATGGGAAGTGCACAACCCAAAATCTGCAAAAGAAGAGAAGCAAACAAGCTGTTGAGAACTGCACATGGGCACCCATGGTGTTGACTCCGGCGAAATTGGGTACCGTAGGGATTTTTGTAGTGAGATTGGACTGCGCCAGAGTGGGGCGTGGACCGCATGGGGGGAGGAGGGTGAGCGGTGAGCCCTGTCCGGGGCCGGAGACGAGGCCTCACCGGAGACGGCCAGGAGGACGAGAGAGCCCGTCCTCGGCTCAATCTGAACTAGGGATGAGGAGACAACCTCGACACCGGGGAGCCTTGGGAGAGGCACCTCAGTGGTTGGTGACGGACTACTAGCGGCGAGGGTGGCCCGTGGCGGGGGGGTCGGGAGGCGAGGTTCAGGGGCGTGATGCTCCGATCCGATGACGAGGTATGGTGGACGACGGGGTAGTGAGGTGGCAGGAGCCCAGCCAAAGGCTCCAGCTCCACCGGATTCGGTGTTGATGGTCGCGCCCGGGGCCCACGGTAGCCGGATCGAGTGGGATGCATCTGGCGGCGGCCAGAGCGCTGCGGGGAGGTTGTCGCCGTTGTGTCGGTTCGGGGCGCTACAAGGAGGTCGTCGATGGAAGTTGGTCGGTCAGCGCAACACTGGTGGCTGCCTGCGACGGTGGAAGAAGGTTAAGGGGCACCATGGCCGCTCGGGGGCTGGAGGTGGAGGTTGAAGAAGGTGGAGGGGAGGGAGGTTGGTGCGGCGTGGGCGTGGTGGGCAGAAGTGGAGAGTAGCTCGGTTGGGTATGTAGCAGTGGTTTGGTTCGTTGCGTGTTTGCATAGGTGTTAGCAGAATAAGGGTTTGGTGAGCAGAATAAGACTCTAGAGGGTGTTATCATAATAGACCCACCCTATATATATATATATATATATATATATATATCTTATTTTATTACATATATATATAATAGAAACAACATAAGGTTCCGTTAAACCTGTCATTCGTCCAACCATTTTATAGACCTTCCCACTTCCTTTATTTTTTGTTTTCATTAATTCTATATCTGAATTTTCTTCCACTCTCTTTTTCGATGTAAACTGAGGTTTCTCCCAGTACTTTTCCCTAGAACCAATTCAACTGTCCCACGTCTAGCCTAAAAAATAATAATACCCCACGTCCTATTAACTCATCAAATTAAAATGATATTTTATTTTGTAAATTGAAAGTTCTTACAAAATAACAATAATAATTGTTTATATATAACTTGGCAAGTTAACTTCTAGTGATTGCGTACATAAGCTTGCAAAAAATTTACTAACCAATGCAGTAATAGACGTGCAATCGTGTGTTTATGTTTTCATAACATTTCTCCGTCCAGCCCAACATGATATTTTCACCCTGCCCAGCAAGTCCGCGGATTTCGAGAAAAATGCAAATGTGGTATAAATTCTACCATATATATAAATGGGCTGTATAGATGCTAGATCATTGTTTCACCCAGCCCACCAAATGGACTAAAAAACAAATGGACCGGCTGACATGTGGGCTAGTAGAAGCAAGGCGTTGCATTTACATCCAATGGCCGACATTCTTCTTCAATCTCTCGTCTTCTTCCCCCAGCGCTGTCGGGACCGCCTGCTCCAGCCTCCGGCGTCTAGTGGCGTTGTTTTGCGCGCCTCACAGCGAAACGCTACCCCGACGATGGCCAGGCCATCCCTCCACTCTGCACCTCCTATTATTCTCTACCAAGTGTAGGCCCACCCCGCACCCGAACTAGTCAAGTTTCCCACTCCTCTCTGTCTGCGTCTCCACTGTCGCGTCTTCCTCATCTCTGGGTCATTCCAGTCTGGGGCCTCACCGTCATCCTCTGCTTCACTGCACTCGGTGCGACATGGTCACCAAACGAGAGTCATCGGAAGAGGACTGTACGTGAGAGCCTGATGGCTGGGACCCACGAGGTCCATGGTCACATGCAAGGAAAGTTCCTCCTTATTGAGTTGTTTCCCCCCTGACAGCTGGGACCCATCGGCTGTATCTTCGCACGGAAGGAAGTGCCTCCTCGTTATGTGGAAAAAACTATTCCTCCCGATGACAGCAGGGACCCGGCAGATTTGGTGGCTGACTTGTGGGCCTACTAAGCAGACATGTACGCGGGGCTTTGTCAACTTAATCAACAAATGATTCTAGCAGCTAGACCGTTGGATGTTAATCCAACAGCCGTGCTCCTTCTTCAACCTCTGTTCTTGCTCCTGTCTCCCGTGGGCTGCAGTGCTTCCGCGCACCCGAACCAGTCAAGTTTCCCACTCCTCTCTATCTACGACTCCACTACCGCGTCTTCCCCATCTCCGGGTCATTCCAGTTTGGGGGATCGCCGTCACCCACCGGCCTTGGTGCGCTCGGCCCGGTGTGGTCAACGTGGTCAACAAACGAGAGTCATCGGAAGATGACTATATGTGAGAGGCTGAAAGTGGGGACGCACCACGCCCCTGGACGCATGCATGCAACTGCATCCTTTTTACCCTGAAAAATAATGTTTGCTCACCCTGACTGCTGGGACCCACCAGCTACATCTTCACATGCAAGGAGGTGCGTCCATATTACAGGGAAAAAAACGATTCGCCCCCTGACTGCTAAGATCCACCAGGTACATCTTCACACGCAAGGAAGTGCCTAACAGTCGGGACCCACTTGGTCGAAGCGTACGTAGCTTTGTCATTCTGGTTTTGAATGTGTACGTACATACTGGTCGATGTAGAGGCGCACACGTGTCATAGTAGAGGCGCGCACATGTCGTAGTAGAGGCGGACACGTAGCATGTACACGTACGTACAACATCCAGGGTGCAAGAAAGTAAATACGGCCACGTACGTACATACGAGCGCGGTCTTGAACGCCTACTCATGCATACGTACGGCCAGGGCTCGTGTACATGGCTGGGTCGGAATGGAGAAACCGTGTCATCGTCGTGTTCATGGGGAGCCAACCGGCTGGGTCGTAACGAAATGCGTAGTCGTGTTCATCAAGAGGGCTTGGACGGAACAGTCGATGGAAACAAGGTCTGGCGTACCACAGAACGAAGGAAACGACCTTGTGGACATGGTCGAAACGGGATCCTTTTCATCAAGAGGGGTCTGGCTTGCCGCAAAACAAAGGAAATAGACTTCTGTTGGACCTCCTACGGTCGAAACAGGGTCATGTTGATCGGGAGGGGTGTGGCGTACCGGAAAACAGAGGAAACGGACTTGTGTTGGAGTGCTATGGTCGAAATGGGGGTCCTGTTCATCGGGAGGGGTGTGGCGTACCGCAAAACGGGACTCCATTTGATACTGTTCATCTCCACCGTCGACCTCCTCCAGCCTCCACGGGCTACTATTCATCCACCGTCGACCTCCTCCAGCCTCCACCTACGACTGTTCATCCACGGGCTCCTGTTCATCCGGCCTCCACCGTGCGCTCTTCCACCGGCTACTGTTCAACCAGCCCTCTCCACGGGGTCATGTTCAACCACCCCTCCACCGACTACTGTTCATCCATCCCTCCACCGGCTACTGTTCAACCAGCCCTCCACCGGCTACTGTTCAACCTTCCCTCCGTGGGTTCCTGTTCATCCAGCCCTCCGCGGGGTCTTGTTCATCCACGCCCAACTGGCTCGATCGACCAGGGTCTTGTTCAGCGGCAACACCATGGGATCCTGTTCGTCCAACCCCCGGGAACTGTTCATACAACCCCCAACAACGCTCACTGTGCATCAACATAGGAGGTAGTAGGTTCGATCGACTTTAGTTAGCAGCAGTAGCAAACGAAGGAATCGCTCGATCGGGTTCAGTAACGCGTAGCCTGCAATGCAATCGCTCGGGTTCAGTTAGAGCCCAATGCCTCGCACCCACGCGCATACCTGTATGAGAGAAACGTGCATCGCTTGGCCCCCAACTACCCACGTAACCGGGAACTCCCCGATATTTTCCTCGCCCTCGCTTCTACAATGGTTTTTTCTGTCATGCACGGCCCAAAGAATGTCATGCAGCTGCGTCTTCGGCCCGCCCAAGACGAAAAGCCCATTTTCTGTCATGATTTTTTGTCATATAAGTAAGAGCCCACCACATCTATGATGATACCAGGTTTTGTCACAATTATCGTCATAGAAGTGTCATAAGTATGACAGGAAAAAAATTCATTCGGCCCAAAATGACATGGATGTGTCTTTTTTTTGTAGTGCAATTTTTCTTGAAGTAGAGAGCATTCAGGGAAATAAACTGCTTTGAGGATACAAGCGCTGAGAGATGTGCTGTCCGTGAGTGTGAGCCAAGCTTGCCGTGCTAAGAGTGCAAGGTTGAATATTTCCAAGTCTCGAAAGCAGTGGCATCGTCGTGATATCCCATGTTTTGGCATCGGCGTGATATCCCATGCCACCTAGGTAGTTTTCCTCTTCCCTTGCTTAGAACACCACCAGAATTAACGAATGATCGATGTAATACTGTCACAAAGAACTCTTGGCAATCTAAAGCATGACATCGAGTAAACTGGAATTGCTTGTGCTACAGATTTAATCAACACTTCCTTTCTAGTAGCAAAAAGGATATTTTCCATCCATCTTCTGATCTTTTCCCATATACGATCTCGTAGATATTTGAACGTACCGTTCTTTGAATGGCCAACATCACTCGGCATACCAAGGTAGCGTTCACTCAAGGATTTGTTAAATACCTATGAGTTGTTTTTGATAGTTTCCCTCAATTGTGCAGGGCAACCCTTGCTGAAGAAAATCACAGATTTATCATTGTTAATCCTCTGTCCCGAAGCATTACAGTAAGTATCAAGTAGATTTTACAACTGAACTGATCCTTCCCCACTGGCCTTAAAAAGCAACATGCTATCATCTACAAACAGGAGATGGTTGACGGTCGGAGCCGTAGGAGCCACCTGAATACCTGCCAGAGATGACTGAGAACTTGATTTAAGGAGGCACGAGAGGCCCTCTACTGCAATCAAGAACAAGTAGGGGGAGATCGGGTCTCCCTGCCGTATACCTCGTGTAGGTTTAAAAGAATCAAGATTTTCAGCATTGAAGCATACCGAGAATGACACTGAATATATCATGCCCATGACAATATCTATCCATTGGTGATTAAAACCCAGTTTTGTCATGATACCTCTCAAATTGGCCTATTCCAATCTGTCATATGCCTTAATCATAGCCAACTTTAAAGCACAAAAGCTATTCGACTTGGATCTCACCTCTTCATAAAATGCAAACATTCATACGCACTAATGATGTTGTCTGTGATTAACCTTCCAGGGACAAAGGCTGATTGTTCCTCAGAAATTAGGTATCACCTCAGAAATTATGTCCGGCTGATTGTTCCTCGGAAATTAGGTATCCCCTCAGAAATTAGGTATCACCTCAGAAATTATGTCCGGCTTATTGTTCCTCAGAAATTAGGTATCACCTCAGAAGCTATTTTATACAAAACATTGCACAGACTTATTGGTCAAAATTGAGCAAGTACCTTAGGTTAGTTACATTGGAATTCAAGACAAGCACGGTGTCATTTATGGATTCTAGGCTCTCTTCGCCGCTCACAATTCTCATAACTATGCTTGTTACTTCATCTCTGCATAGGTCCCAATGTCTTTGGTAGAAGAGGGCAGGAAATCCATCGGGACCAGTAGCTTTGATTGGGAACATTTGGAACAAAGCCACCTTGACCTCCTCCTTGGTGTATGGCGCACACATGTTCATGTTCATCTCTTCTGTTACCTTGTGTGTGACTTGATCCAGCACAACCCCCATATTCTGCACTCCCTCGTAAAGGTACAAGGACTGATAAAAGTCCTGTGCAAGCGCCTTTAGCTCCCCAGGGTCGGATATCTCCACTCCCAATGAGTTTCGTAGCGCTTTGATCACATTCTTCTTCGGGCGTAGGCTAGCCGAAGATGAAATTTTTTTGTGTCCCCGACAGCAAGCCACTCCACCCTAGCTCTCTGATACCACATAATTTCTTCCCCGTGGTACATTTCTATCAATCTTTCATTGATCTTTAACTCTGCGTGTGTCGGGCCTATCCTTAGAGGATCATTTTTGAGTTCATCAAGTGATTGTTTTAACTTTTTTATCTCTTTCCTCACACTCCCAAACGTGTCCCGGTTCCATCTTCCCAGATCCTGCGCCAGATCCTGTAGTTTTCGACGCATCTCCTCCACTGTTGTGCATGGAGAACCGGTGTCCCATCCCTGATTTATCACTTCACGGAAGGTTTCATGAGTCCCCCACATTGTCTCATATCTGAATGGGCTCTTAGCATGATCGGCAGTCCCAACATCAAGTTCAAGTAACAACGGAAAATGATTAGATGTGACTCCCGTCAGGTGCATAACCAAGGCCAAAGGAAATATTGTCAACCATTGTGCATTCACTAGAGCTCGATCAAGTGTACATCTTGTAAAAGTTCCTCATGTTACCTTCTTCTCAAAGGTCCAGAAATTGCCTTTATAGCCCAAGTCCAGCAGCATGCAAACATCTAAGACCTCCCAAAAAGCTTGGATCTGGGCATTACTAACTTGACCAACACCATGATGCTCATCTGGACGTAACACTTCGTTAAAATCACCCACACAGAGCCAAGGAAGGGTGCTCAAAGTGCTAACATTCTTCAAAGTTGTCTAGGTTTGGTGTCGCAAGTGTGTTTGCGCCTCCCTGTATACGCATGTCATTCTCCACTTTTCTTTGCCCTGTTCCTCAATGGACGCATCAAGATTATAATCAGAGTAACCGAGAATTTCAACACAATGAATTATTCCAAAACAAGCATATGCCTCCACTTCTACCTCGACTACTTACAGCCTAAGCTTTATCAAAGCCCAAAGTGCCAGCTAGTGATTCTACCCTACCACTTTCCAATTATGTTTCAACAATGCATAAGAGGGTAGGGGCAAAACGCCTCGTGAAATCACAAAGCTCCTGAATTGTCGCAGCTTTGCCTGCACCATGACAGTTCCAACAAAAGATATTCATTGGGCCCGACGGCACCCCTCGAAGGATCCCGCAAAAGAAGAGACAATCTTGCCGAGATCAGTGCTATTCTCCAAATCATCCTCCCCTGCCTCTGTGCTCATCTTGGCTCTTTTTTATCTTGTTTACTACTCGGGCTAGGGGGAACCCTGGGGGTGGGGTAGTAGTAACATCGCCCCCAGGCTTACACTATTTCTCTCATTGTTCCCAAGCTACATCTAATGTTGCACTTTTGTTGGTGCCCTCTTTCTGTGGTACTCCGCATCATCCATTGCAGCATCTGCTCCAAAACCATCTTCCTCCATCCCATTGCTGCCCTTATCATGATCAAAACAGGGTCCAGCTGCACGTCCACCACGGCCTCCCCGCCGACCACCTCTACGTCCTCGCCCCCCTCCCAGGCCCTCTCCAGTGCGCATGACCCAGGATGCTCTCGGATCTTTGAAGATCAAAGATGATGGGGGGTGAATACCATTGCCATGTTCTTTAAACTGATGTCCTAGCATGCCGCAGACCGGACACCAATCCGGGAGTTTCTCATACTTCAGCCTATATATTTGGTGCTTCCCATCCCTTATCATTGAGACTGCATTCCTCAGCGGCTTATTAACATTAATCCAGACCCATACATGATGTAAATTGCCAGTGAATTATTGTGATTGGGGCTCAGCATATAGGACTTCACCGACCTTTGCTGCTAAAGACGGCACTAGGTGAGCATACAACGGTGGAACATCTTGGATCTGCACCCAAATCTTTATAGTATCCAGCAGGACTGTAGATGGTTTTGCCAAGCCATCATACGGTTGGAGAATAATAGCGTCTCCCCAAAAGTTCCATGGACCATCATGTGTTACCCTCTCCCAATCTCCCAAGCAAGAAAACTGCAAGTATACAGATTATCTTCCAATGGCTTGAATTGGACCTCCTGTGCTAGATCCAGGCGGCTCTCAAGTTTTTGAAAAACCAATATTGTCTATAGGTCTTTGGCGAGTGATCCCTTACAAGCGCTATCCAGATCCTCCTTCCGAAGACCTAGCTCCTTCATCAGTGTCATCACATCATCCGGATACGTAGGTCCCAAAGGACTGGACCTCGAAGCTCTGTCTGATGCCATGAGTTGTTGAACCCTAACCTGATCAGAAACGTATCGGGCCTAGCAGAACCCTAGAAACCCTCCTCTCCCGTAGCCCTACCCAGGACCGGCGAGCTCCGAGACGCCCTCAATCATGGAGGAAGGTTCGGGTTAATGACAGGGACAAGGAAGATCGGGTCTCAACAGTGGCAATGGCAATGGCGATTGCCCTGAGAGGAAGAAATCCTAGCTAGAAGGAACACGAGGGGGTTGCTTCTGAAACAGCAGGGGTGGGGGTACAGGTGGCTACTCACGTCGGGCCTCTTGGGCCTGTTGTTGCTGGGCTGCGGCCCACGCACACATCCGTGCACGAGCGGGCGAGGTCGTCATGGGGAGCGGCAGGAGGTCAACGTGAGCAGTGGCTCTCTATGAAGCAAGAGCGGGCCGGTGCTGGACTTGGCAAGAGGCAGCTGTGGCGGACCAAGGAGAAGCATGGGAGGTCCGGGACGACGGGATCCGGCCAGGAACGGGTGACCTGGCGAAGGCCGACCGGATCTGGAGAGAATGGTGGTGGCTTGAGGCGCGGGCAGAGCTCGGCGAGGCCATGGCGTACATTGCAGAGGAAACAGGGAGGCATCAACGTCATCTCCCTTGTGGATGCAGGCGCACGGCGGTGCACACCTCATCGGGCGCGGAGAACGAAGCTGGATCAAGGTAGAAGAAGGCCCCGGGCAGCCATGGCGCTAGAGCTCCTGTGACAAAGACAGAGAGAAATTGAGAGAGATGTGAGACGAGGGAGGAAAAGAGGAAAACATGATCAAGGGGAGGGATGAGAAGGAAAGATAGGGGCGCGGCGGAGCTGCTGGTCTAGCGGCTCGACTCCTCCGAGGCGCGCATGGATCGGGACAAGGAGGCTGCCGGCCTCGGGCATTGATGGAGGGGAGCGAGGAGCGCCGTGGGGATCTCTTGTTGGTAGGAATCGATGGAATAGGGTGATAGAGGAGATCGAGGAGAGGAGTGACGGCTGCGGGAAATCGAGGAGAAGGTGGAGGCTTGGCTGTGCGGGGTTGGAGGTGAGGATCTGGGAGGATCCCGAGGAAGAGAGTGCTGGCACGGTGATGGGAAAGATGGGACATCTCCCTAGATTTTAGGGTTTGGTCTGGTTATATAGCGAGTGGATTATCTTAGGGCTATCTGGACCCTCCAATTAGACCGGATGGTCGAGAATAAAATGCTTTGGGAGTCAAAACAGATAACCGAAGATATTTTAGGGACGTTTAGGGATGATCCGAATCCATTGGTAACGACACGTCAGTTCGGGTTCAGGGAAGTTTTCGGACGCGTGAGGGGCTCTGTGCGCTGTGTAGAGAGGGTGGGCAATTAAATGAGAGGGGAAAATCAAAGACAATGGGGGTCTAACGAGAGACCGCGGTGACAAGGGGGGTGGGTTTGTTGGTCTCGGAGAAAGAGAGAAGAGAGCGGTCCATTTGGTCTGAGAGAAGGTCAACAAAGCCAAGTGTCGTGGTAATCCCATGTCAGATGCCAGGGGGTGGCTTATCATGGATGGGTCCAAAAGAACGTCGTCGGGTCCTAGAGGCGGGGAGTGAGCACGAGCTCGATCAGACACGAGACGTACCTAGGTTGAGGGCTCTCCGGAGAGATGAAACCCCTACTACTGCTCTGTGGGGTCTCGGCATGATGACTATGAGAGTTGCTCCTAGAGCTGTGTTGCTAGAGGAGGAAGAAGGGCAAGGCTAGCTCTCTTCTCCCTAGTTGTGGTGTGTGGGTGAACTGAGGTTGGAACCCTTTGCATGGGTGAGGCCTGGGGGATTTCTAGGCCAACCCCCCAAGATACAATGGTAATACAACCAGGTGTAGGACCCGACCGTCAGCATCCACGGTCGCCGGGTTCTCCGCCGGCTACTGGGGCCCACCTTTGGAGGGCCCCACCAGCAGCCGAGAATCCGGCCAACAGGTGGGGCCCGCCGCCTGCGGGCCCTGTTGACGGCTCTTTGCTGTAGCGCCGCCCGCGGTGATGGAGGCCATGTCGAGGGCCGCATGGCTACAGTGTTGATGGGCGGGTCGGCGGCCGCCTGGCGGCGCTTACTGTAGCCATGCTCGAACAGGATTTGGGGGAGCGTATTGCACTGTTGCCATGCCCCAGCTTGTCGCTTGGTCGGGCTTGGACACTGAGGGAGGGGACGGGCCGCCTGCTAGAGGCCAGCGCATACCCAAGCAGCCTTCTGGGAGCACGCCGTCTTCTGGAGGCCGGCCGCGAGACTAGTCGGCTTGAAGGGCTCAGCTTGCCCTGATGTCTTGAAATGTCTTTGAGTGTGGATGAGGCTACCTGGGGTCTATCCCCCCGATAGTAGTCCCCGAAGCTGGTGAGGCTCTACAAATGGCAAGCGGCGTGCCTCGGCAGTTTCCCCTTCGGGGGATCCTTTGCCTTTGCTCCAACCGGCTATGAGAAGCCATGTGCCAGGAGCCGGCCGCAGTTGCGGCAGCCTGTTGGAATTCGAATCGGCGTTGCGGGCGCTGGGGGGCGCCGCCCGCCGCTTGAGGGCCATGAGGTGCCAGCAGGCCAGGTCGGCCAGCTAGCCCACGCATGCGATGGGCCCACCAGTACAGGGGCTCGGCAATGCGCGGATATACTGCGGCCAAGGTGGGCGGTTGCCCTTCCGCGGTTATTACGCCTTTACGGCGCGGGATTCACGGGGCCGTGCAAGGAGTGGGCACAGTAAATCCCACACCTCCCCCACGTCGCCTCGGCTTCGCCGCTGCCACCTATAAGTAGGAGAGGGGAGGGGCAGCAGAACGCATGCGCGCCCCTTCCATCTTCATCTTCTTCCTCGTCTCCTTCGCCGCTACTGCTGCTCCACCGCTGCTGCTCCGAGTTGCCATAGCGCCGCCATGGCACCATCTCCTCCACTTCTCCGAGCCGCCACCGAGCTGCCCAAGCCATGGCGAAGGGCGGTTGGGACGGCTCAAATGTGCACAAAAGGCACATCGAGTTCCTCCGAGCAACACGGAGGCTTCCCCACGCTGGTGTCTTGGAGGCGTGCCTTCCCGCCGAGCGGGAGATCTCACCGGCACCGCGGCCCGACGAGTTCATTGTCTTCTGAACTCACTTCCTCCGAGGCTTCACGCTACCCATAGGCAATTTCTTCCGCTCTTTCCTCAATTTCTACCATCTGCAGCCGCACCACCTCACTCCCAACACAGCGGTGCTACTGTCTCCTTCGTGACCTTCTGCGAGAGTTACCTCGGCGTCCTACCCTCGCTTGAGCTGTGGGGCAGTTTTTTTACCTCAAACTGGGCACATTGGCTAAGGAGGAGCCGACTCAGTGCGGGGCCTGCGTCGCCGTGCGGTGCTCAGGTGGCGGGACCCACTTCCCGGCCATCGCTATGCTGGAGTCGGCGAAGCTCTGGCAAAAATCTTATTTTTACGTGCGGAATCTCCACCCGATGAATGACTACATCAACCTGTCAGCCTTCGAGATCGGGCCACCTACTGGGTCGCGGAACAACTGGAGCCAGCAGCCGCCCAAGTGCATGCCGCCTGCTATCACTAACATCCTCATCCGACTCCAGGAGATGACGGATAGGGAGGGGCTCAAGCCGGCCGACTTTTTGGCCGCCTTCGTCTAGAGCCGGGTTTCGTCTCTCCAACTCCAGCCGCATCTAATCAGCGAGATGAGCAGTCGCTGGGATCCGTGTCGGATGTCCACCAAGGATCTTTCGACTATCGAGGTGGTCCGACACATGAATTACTTCTCCGGCAGCAAGCTCAGCAAGGAAGATTGGCACATCGGCAAGGAGCCGTACAACCATGCCAACCCGCCACCGTCGGTAAGTGTTTGGTCCGCCTTTTTCACCCATGCTGTACTTTCATCTGACATGACCACCCGGCCTCATGGCAGCACTTCCCGGGCCAAGGCACGCCGGCTCTGGACCAGAAGTGGATGTCGGACCATGAAGAAAGCGACATGGGCTACCCTGAGCTGGGGGCAGCTGCCTTGGACGATGGAGGTGAGGACAACGCCACCGGAGGAGGCGTTGCTGGAGCAGGTGGCTCTTCAGGAGGCGATGCAACAGGAGTCAGCAATGTCCGGTCCTGGCCGAACGACGACAAGGACGACAAAGGGTAGCACCGGCTTGCAGGAGTCACGAGGATGAGAGCCGGCCCTTCAACACCGTCTACCGCACCTGGTGCACACAAGCATCGCCCTGAGGGGATGTTTGGCAGCTGGCTGACGAAGAAGACCAAGCAGGCGGCCGCGACCAAGCGGTGCGAGGCCACGAAGGTGGCCGCTACTCAGAGGACCCTTAAGCCATTGTTGTATGTATCCGGGTGAGTGTGTTTGCTGCCCCAGCTTTGTGCTTTTCTTCTTTCTCTTAGGGGTCTTTCTCATTCTCGCTCTCTTGTTGAGTAGAGAGGCCATTGCAACAATGCATGCTCTGTCTGCCTCGCTGATTGGTTCAGCAGGCGGCTCCGAGGAGGTCCAGTGCGTGGATCCGGTAGCCGCCCTTCGGGAGGCAATGGCGAGGAACGTGTGGGAGGCGCACGAGGAGCGGGAGGCCGCGGAGAAGGCGCGGGTCGTCGCCCAGGCGGAGGCCCAAGCCACGGTGAGGGTGCAGGAGGAGGCGGCGACTAGGGCGCAGGCGGAGGCCAACGCCAAGGCCATGGCGGATCCTGTAGGTGGTGGGTTCCCGGAGACCACCAAACTTGACCAGCCGGAGGTGTAGGTGGGGGAGAACTGGACACCGCCTGGGACAGCTGGAGTCGACCAACCGACACCGGGGTAGGTGGTTGTAGACGCCGCCATCCCAAAGGTGGAGGAGGTCCAGCGCACGCCTGGTGCTGACAGATGAGGACGCGGCCAGCCCAGACCACCAGAGGCACCGCAGACTGGTGCTTGGCAGGCGGCAAGCCGGGCCGTGTTGTCACGCGCTTCCTCGTGCCTACGTCAAGGGCGGGCAACTTCTAAGCCGATGCCGGTGGAAACCGTGTGCTTGAGTTGGCAAGGGGCCAACATCCGGGCCACGAGCGCTGCTCCTCCAGGCTGGATGGCGGGGGACGGCTCGGCCGCCCTGAACCTGGCGGTGCAGGATGTGCTGGACAAGTTCTCCACCCACAACTTCACCCTCTATAGGGCGAGGGAGGAGCTGCTAGCGATGCGGACGTCCGTCCAGGTACATTTGTCTTGCTTTGTTTTTTCTCTTGTAATCTTCCGTGGGGGCGCGCAAGTGCACCCACTGGGTGTAGCCCCCGAGTTCCAAGCTAGCTGCTGAGTAGGCAGGTTGGAACTTAAAGGCATTCTTCTAATCGTTGAAACGTTGCTCTTGTTTCAGGACTACCACAATGTGTGGGCGGCCGCCTACAACACCCAAAACCGGACACTCACCACTCGGACTGCAGAGCTAAGCCAGAGCCGAGGTATGTAGGTCATCTTTCAATGGGGGCACGCAAGCGCACCCACAGGGTGTAGCCCCCGGGATTCAGGCCGACTGCTGAGCAGTAGGGCTGGATCTTCTCCGGCGGCTTCTTGTTTTCGTTGATGCTTATGATTCTTGTTCGCTTTTGCAGCGGCCGCCGCCCAGCTAAGGGAGCGCGTGGGCGAGCTTGAGGGCTAGCTTTGGGCTGTGGAGCAAGAGCGTGGCCAGGCTTCCACAGTGCACGACCATCTTGAGAAGGAGTTGGCCGACCAGGCAGCTCTGCATAAGGAGGAGGTCCGGCTTCTGAAGGCCAAGCAGGAGAGCTTGAAGGCCGAGTTCGAGTCCCAGTGCTCGAACTGGGCCGAGAGGAAGAAGTTCTTGTCCGAGGGTTACTCAGTAATAGATGACATGCTTGAATGTATGTATTTTTCCTCCGCTGACTGGTTAGCTGCCGGCTATCTCTCGAAGCCGGCTTCTGATTCTTCTTGTATTTTTTGAATAGAGTACCTCCCGGGCTACTCCGTTGCCATTGTCCAGGCGATTGAGGTGCGGCACGAGCAGCGGCGGCAGGTCGAGGGCACAGATATCAAGCCGAACTGGCCTAGGAACTTGGGCGAGAAGCTCCTAGGTGTCAAGATGTGCCTCGAGTCGACGCACCGCGTGCTTTGTCGACTTCAACGCGCTGGGGCTTTGGTCTTGGAGGGCCTCTGCCGGGTGCCACGATCCCTTGGACTCCCAGCCGTATAGCCGACTGGCTGGAGGCCACATCGGAGCGTCTCGAGGGCTGGAAAGGCTCAGTGGCACGGGCCAGCGCTATGAAGGCGCTAGAGTTCGTCAAGGCGTGGTGCCCGGGTGTGCGTCTGGCGTAGCTAGCCACTTTGCGCCAGGACGCAGCGCTGGAGTTAGCGTAGGAGCATGAAGATATCACCATCCATGCGTCAACCTCGCCGAGTACGCCAATGTCGGCTTCTTTGTCCCAGAGTGGGTGGAGAACGGCACCGAGGTGCCCCCGTCCTTGTTTTTTTTAATATTTACTATGAGGCAAAGCGTCCCCATCCTTGTTTGGGCTGAACCCGGATGATGGGGAGGACTCAGCGGAAGAGATCACCTCCAGCGATGAAGCCGACGAGGACGTGGAAGGCGGCTACGACGCACCAGATGGTGGAGGGACCAGCCGGACTCCGCCCCATACACGAGGGAGAAGGGCATGAAGCCGGTTGATCTATTGGGCATGGTTTGAAAACTCCAGAGGATGGCCGGCAACTCCTCGATCTAGCAGCCGGCCGAGCGCTGAAGTGGCTCGACCAGCCAGGACAGGATGAGGATGTTTTCTCGCTCCACCTGGCCGTTTGACTGCGGGTTGGCAACGGACGCGGGTTCCCGCCAGATGCCCTGATTTGCACAGAAACAAGCCAAGGCACCTTTGGCGAAATTGGTATCGTTGTCGGTGATGATGCTATGGAGGACGCCGTATCGAACAGTGATGTCCACAATGAACATGACGGCTGTTGGGCCGTTTAGCATCTTGATTGGCTTGGATTCAGTCCACTTTGTGAACTTGTCAACGGCGACCAGCAGGTGAGTCATGCCACCGCGTGCTGCTTTGAACGGTCCCACCATGTGCAAGACCCACACGACAAACCGCTAGGTGATGGGGATGGTCTTGAAGGCAGAGGCCAGCTGGTGTTGCTTGGTGCTAAACTTCTGGCATCCGTTGCACTTCCAGACCAACTCTTTGGCATCGTCCAAGCAGTCGGCCAGAAGAAACCATGGTGGAAGGCTTTGGCCACAAGAGCCCCGGAGACAGCATGGTGGCCACATTCGGCCTGATTAATGTCCCTAAGGATGTCCATGCCCTTCTCCGGCTCCACGTAGAGCAGGCAGATGCCAGTCACGCTGCGCCTAGTGATCTCTCCATTGATGATGGTGTAGGCTCCCACCCGGTGTTGAATCTGCCGGGCTAGTACTTCGTCGGGTGGTAGCACGGGGCTCACCAAAAAATCACGGACGGGTTGCGCCCGAGACCCCGCTTCCACCACCGTGAAGAGGGCAACTGGCACTCGGGTGGCCGGGTTGGGAGGCGGTGGGCTGGAGCCGGCCGCTCCTGGAGGCGTCGATGAAGTCCCCGGGCCGACTGCCGTAGTCCCCGGGCCGGGTGCGGGTGCTGCAGCCCCGGGCGCCTGCCGAAGTCCCTGGGCCGACTGCTGAGGTCGCCGAGTCAGATCCGACTATTGGAGTCTCAGCCGGCACGTAGATAGACTCTGATTCTAGCGAAGGCTTGATAGATGGCTTGCGCAGGCACTCGAAGCAGACGCCGACTGGAATGGCCTGCCGGGTGGAACCAATTCGCGCCAGGGCGTCGGCTGCTTCGTTGTCGGCTCTTGGCACATGGATGAACTCGCACCCGTCGAAGTGCCCACTCATTTGCTAGACAAGGAAGCGGTAGGTCGCCATGTTGGCATCCTTGGTGTCCCAGTCGCCAGACGACTGCTGGACCACGAAGTCCGAATCGCCGTAGCATAGGATGCGGTGGATGCCGATCTCCTTGGCTAGCCGGAGCCCGTAGATGAGCGCCTCATACTCAGCTATGTTGTCAGAGGCGGCGAAGTGGATTTGCAGCGTGTACTTCAGCTTGTCACCTTTGGGAGAGGTGAGGACGATGCCGACCCCCAAGCCAGTGCGCATCTTTGAGCCATCAAAGGGCATCTGCCAATGCATGGAATCCAATGCTGGCGGCAGATACTCGGTCTCAGCCCAGTCGACTAGGAAGTCGGCCAGTGCTAGGGACTTGATGGCGGCGCGGGGCTTGTAGAGGATGGTGTGGGGAGCCAACTCATTGGCCCACTTCGCCACCCAGCCTGAAGCATCTCTGTTGCCCATGATCTCGGCAAGGGGAAGGTGCAGACGACCGTGATGGAATGCTCCTGGAAGTTCTACTTCAGCTTCTTGGCAGCAAAGTACATGCCATAGCATATCTTCTGGTAGTGGGGGTAGTTCTTCTTGGAGGCGGACAACACCTAACTCAGGTAGTAGACCGGCCTCTGGACCAGCTGCGCTTTGCTAGCTTCTGCGTGCTCGATGACGATCACCATGCTGATAACCCGATTGGTGGCAGCGATGTAGAGGAGAATGGATTCCTTGGCAGCCGGAGCGGCCAGGATAGGCGGCATGGACATCATACACTTGAGCTGGAGGAAAGCTTCATCCGCCTGGTTGGTCCACTCGAAGCGAGTGGTTTTCTTCATAAGCTGGTATAGAGGGAAAGCCTTGTCGCCCAGCCGGTTGATGAAGCGGCTGAGGGATGCCAGGCACCCGGTGAACTTTTGTGTGACAGCCTGGATTTTGCCCTTTTCTTTTCCTGAGGATTTTCTTGGATTTCTGGATTTAATTGGCTTTCTTGTGGTTGTGTGGTTCTGAAACTTGGGAAGATCATGTCTTCCTAGGTTTTATAGTGGCTTGTCATCTCCAAAACCATCCCTAGATCATGTCATTTCCATCCTAACCCAAATCCCAATATTCATTTATTGGGAATATTCCTTTTTTGATAAAGGAATTATACTATTTGCCCTAGGTTGTGAAACAACCCATCTTTCTGTCACTCCAAAAATCCCAAAATAATTCTCATAAATTCCTTGGGTCATATCTTGCTCAAATATGGCCAAAATTTTCATTGCCATGTTCAAAAATAATGCTCCAATAATTCTTTTCCTATCCTGCCCTAAATGGCACTTTTGTGAAGAAAGTGCTATTTATCTTTTCCCAATTGACTCCAAACTTCTTGGACACCTTTTCCCATCCATATCATTGCCCTGTGCCAAAACTGAACCTCATTTGCCTAGGAACCATTTTTCTATGATTTTACAAAGTTTTTGCCCAGGAAGAAACTTTGTGAAGGAAGTATATTCTAGGCTTTTACAAATGAGATGAAAGTTTTCAAGGTCTTTCATATGGCCAAATCATCACTCTCCACCCAATTAGAGCTCATGTAACCTTTCTATGTGAGAACAGCTCCAAATCTTGGTTTCTGGTCAGATTTTCAGTTTGTGAAGCAACTATACTATATATTGCTTCATTTAAGCTTCCAATTTACCAAGAAATTCTCTTATCCATATAAACTCCCTTCACCAAGTTTTGGCTCAATCCATTACTCCATTTGCCCTGTGGAATTTTTCCAATTTTCTGATCAGATTGAAGCTTTATGAAGCAAGTGCCACTTTGGTTCATCCAAATGGCCTGAAACTTTTTGGGCACCTCCATATCTTCAAATCATTGGGCCATAACAATTTTCATCTCAACTTGCCTCTCTATGTGAGTGCATCATCCAAATATCTGAATCTGGCCATTATGGCACTTTCTACAGCAAGTACCATTTATCTCCATCCTAATGAGCTGCAAATTTGCAGAGGTGTTCATCTTAGTGTGTGATCACACCATGCCAAAGCCCATCCCCTTCCTCCTTCTGTGTTTGTCTCCCCGCAGCTCAAACACCTTGCTGCCACAATCTTTTGGCTCCTCCTCCAAATCACTTCTTTGCCCCTGGACTGATTTATTTTCTCATTTTGACTAAGGGCAGCACAGTCTATCTCACTGACATGATTTGGCCGCTCGGAGTGCACCACGTGCGCCAGCTCATGCGGTGACCACGGGGTGAACCAGCCAAACTCGTGCTCTATAGCATTCCCATCGCTGTTCCCGTCGTTTCCCTCCTCGTCTCGACATCAAACCTTGTCTAGTAGCTTCCCCGTGCTCGACTGCATCAGCCTGGGTCGCTACCCCACCCTACATCATTGCCGTTGTGTCATCGTCGAGCTCCCCGTGACGCATCCGTCCTTTGCTCCATTTTGGCATGTCGGCCAAGCTCTCTAGAGCGTCCCCGAGCCCTCCCCTCAGCCTATATAAGGACCCCGAGGCTCTCCCGCAGATCCCAAGCCTCTCCCCAAGACTTCCCGACCACCAAGCAGCCTCTATCTTCGTCATTTCCCGCCTCCTCCGCCATGGCCGCCCCGGTATAGCTCGGAGTCGAGCTGCTCGAGCCCTCCTCTCCCCCTTCCAACTTGTCCATCATCTTCCCCTCATCCCACTGAGCCGCCCCACCCCCTGCCCCCTCTGTTCCCCACGTGAACGAGCAGGAGGAAGAAGACGAGGCCAGCGCCCCCTGCCGCTGGGCCCCGCCTATCCCCTAGTCCCACCGATAAGTGGCAAAGCCCCGGGCCCCCGCATTTTAAGTGGAAGCGCATTTTCATAAATGCGTTTTCCTTTTCTGAAAACGTACTCTGGTTGAGCTTCAGAGAAAAATATGGTTTCACTTGCGAAAAGCGTATTTCTATCTGCAGCGGCTCAGAGTACACTTTCTCTGTTCTGAAGGCGTATTCCTCTAAATGCGCTTTCTGGCTTTCAGCTCAGGGTCTTGTTTGTGGAGAAAACATTTATAGATTGGTCCCTGAACTTCAACCCCTCAGAACTTTTCAACCGTAGCTCCGATTAAGGTGAAACCAACACTCACGTCTTCATTTCGTCGAGCTCTTTCCATTGGTATCATTTTCACTAGGCGGTCCCATAATGAAAATGACAATTTTTCCCTTGCCCTTATCAGCCCCTCCGAGAGAGAACCGTCGGGCATTTCATTTCTATGGCTTCACCGCACTTCTTCCCGGAGTCTTTGTCACCCCCAAGCAAGCCACAACAACCACTTGCATGATAGCATGCAGTAGCCTTGGTTTTCAACTTGAATATTTAATAAAAGTTTGCCACTATCTGCCTACTTGTTTGCTACTAATGTAGTTGTACGGTTATGCTCGTGGATTCTTGTTCACTTTCATGCTATGTTCCGATGCATCTTGTGATTTTGTGCTACTTGCTAGTATCATGTTTGTAAGTCATGGATGGTAGTAGTAATACATGCTAGTAGTGGTGATGTTCTTCGAATGCATGCTTAGTTTGTTATTAGGTACCATTGCTATGCTTGTTCCGTTGCATCTAGTTGGTTACATGCTTACTTGGTAGTGTTCTTACTATGTTCTTGCGTGGTAATTTTTTTCATGATGCTAGTGGTCATGCTATGCCTATGGTAGAGTTTGCTTGTGTTATTCATGCTTGTCAGTATGCCATGCTCATTTGTGCATATGCTTCATTGTGGTTATGCTCGATGATTATGTTGCACCTCCATGCTTATCTGGATATCATGCTCATGCATTGTAGTTGCATCATGTTATTTTATTATGGCTCAACTTATTGCATTCAAGTTTAACCGGATAAAAATGAACTTGAATAACTGTTGGCTAAGTCATGGTGCCATTGAATCGAGCTAACCAGTGTAACCAGAACTTCCTTTTACGGGAAGGGCCCTAATGCGGTCTATTGTCATGTCTCTCACCGGTGCCTCCAACGAGGGAAGGTTATGGGCACGCGCTACCCTGATCAGGTAGGCGGACATAAGCCTTGTGTGCCCGTTGTTGTTATGTACCCGGGTTGTCCCCATTTGGGACCGTTTTTGTTTTGCCACGACGATGGCCATTGATGCCTTTGGTAGGCACGGGGCCACCCATGACTTATCCCAGAGGGGAGTTGGTAGGAGTGGCTGGGAGAGTGTCATGGCAGTAGATTGGTTTTGTTGGAACGTCGTTGGTCCACCGGAATGGGAGTGCGAGGCCATGGGTTCCGTGGTGTTGGTATAGTGTGCTAACCTCTGCAGAGTGTGTGTTAAATCTATTGATAACCACGCCCACGGATATGGGCCCAGTTCGAAGTCGGTCACACTATGGGTCAACAGTAATAATAATGATATATTTAATAATAAACCTGGTTCGATGATGGAAGAAGTTGGTTGATCTTTATGTGATCGTGAGAGGATCACCGTGGTATCGAGGATACCGAGTGGTTGGATATTTGTGGCGTTATGCGAGAATCACGGGTAAAGGTCAGGCTCCTTGTGGTCATGTAATGGTTACTACAGTATTGTTATACCAAGCTTGATTTGATCATGAGATGATCGTGTGATGACCGCGATGGTAAGTAATGCATGTTTGGTTACGAGGTAACCCGAGCAGTGTAAGTTGGTGCATGACTATTTAACCTGTTGCATGTAGTATCATCATGTTCATATGATTGTGCCATGTTTAAATTGTATCATGTTCAGTTGTGCATGCCATGTTGTTCTGCTAGTATCATGTTCATGATTGTTTTCACCTGCTAATGCCATGCTACTGTTCATCTTGACTGCTTTTGTTTATTGTAAGCTTGCAAGTACATTCAATGTACTAACTTGGCGTGTCATGCCAGTTTGCAGGTCGTGCCTGGATTGGTTGGTTGTTTGGTGTGGTTCCTGTGTTCGCGTTCTAGGATAAACGTTCCAGCCAGAGTCCTTGCGGATTGGAGTCCATCATCGCTGTTCGTTGTTCCGCTGCCAATAGTTGTTCCGCTGTGAATAGTTCTTCCGCTGCCAGTAGAGGTTCCGCTGCCTCGAGTTGTTATGCTACTTGCATAGAGCAACTGTGGTTGGCGTAGTGTCGCCGAGCCGGTTTTATTCATTGTAATATCGGAGACCTTGTATTCATATTCATTTTATAATAGAGAGCTGGTTTATTCTATGCCAAGCAGTGTCGTATTCCAGAAGACTTCACTTTGATCTCTGGGATGGAATACGGGGTGTTCTGGTTTCTCTAAGCCGGGGTGCCAGTGGCTTAGTATCAGAGCAGGCCTGGCTGTAGAGCGTCCTAGTCCACTGGAACGTTAGAAAATAGTAGTATAAGGTCTGGTTATTGCCCTTGCTTGCTGCATTTGGCTGTTGCATTTGTTTGCTGCATATAGTGTTATTCGGTTACCCCTAATCCCTGTGTTGTGCGTAGATGGTGGTTAACTTCCATGAGTTCAGTGCCCTCCCCAGAGCTCCCGGTGATGTTCCTATTGCTTTCAGCCCCACTCCTGCACCTCTCAGCTTTGCCACCCTCCTTGGCAACATGTGGCGTAGCATTTATCCCCATGGATATCCACCCCATTATCAAGTATTCCAGTTTTATGCCGGAGGATGAATCCTGGAGTATGTTGCCCATGTCCATCTGTCAGCCCCAATTCCTGTTGGTAAGCGCACCTAGAATTTCCACGGTGGTTACGGTGCTACTCCCGAGCGTGTCGTTCAACTTGCTGCAATGGCAGCAATCACCGGTCTTCGTCTTCAAGAGAGCCTAGTGCAAGAGAACCGTGCTTATCAATACTATCCCACCATCGTCGAGAAACCTAGGCGGATCCAGTTCCCGTCTATCGACCCTCAAGACGACCCGGCTATCTTCGCCATGTCCCATTATATGACGTCCGAGTGCCTTCTTATTTCTGAGTTAGTCCGAGATGCCACTGGAGCCAGGCGATTTCTTGGCACTTCCCTACCTTAGTCTCCGCCAGCTTCTCCAACCCCTCCGCCTCGTCCATCTACAGTTTCGGAGTCAACAGTTCCACTCACTACTCCATTAGCTTCTCGTCAGCTCTAGAGCTTTTGCTCAAGCATAGGGTGTAGTCAATCGTGTAGTGCATGTGCATCAGCTGTAGTATCATTGTTTGTTTATACTTGGGTGTGCTTGTGTGTGCCTGTTTGGATTAATTTGGTAGCTTGTTTGCTGTGTGCTTTACAACAATCGATCGTTTTCTCGTGCTTTTTTTTGAATCCTCGGTGTTACCCCCTTATGGAAACTGCTCATCAGCCGACACTGAGCAGAAGAAGCCGTGAGAAGTAAAAATATACACCAAGGAGCTCAATTAAAAGCAATGAGATTTTCAGCTGACAGCATCGTATTGAAGACATCCGGTCTGAATACAGTTATAGTCTGCTCAGATTTTCAATATCAAGTACCCGTCAGAAATACACCTTTATTGCAGCAATGATTAAATCAGTAAGAGAACAAAATTGGATCCAAGTCCAACCATGCATTTCAAGTCAGAGGTATGGTCTGTACCCGATGATTGATTCTGCCATGAGTCAGATTTGAAGCATGGGACACCCAGAAGTCAGTCCAAATATGCAATGAATTCAGCAAGGATGACAATCAGACAATTCTTTTCATGCAAGTTATCAGTAGCCGAAATGACAAGCATATATATGTTAATCCATTCACAAAGAAGATCAATCCAGTCCTTCTTCACAATTTATCAGCAAAGCATAAAA
The DNA here is from genome assembly GCF_018294505.1 of Triticum aestivum. Classification (NCBI taxonomy): domain Eukaryota; kingdom Viridiplantae; phylum Streptophyta; class Magnoliopsida; order Poales; family Poaceae; genus Triticum; species Triticum aestivum. The sequence goes on from NC_057813.1 coordinate 336,347,704, forward strand.
GACAAGATTCACTAGTCTACATCAAAAAGTTATGAATGGATTCTAGTGCAAGATATTCTATTAGTTCAATTGGATACTGGAAAAGCTTCTGGCATAAGGTACCGAGTCTTCCCTAACAAGTCTTTAAGTGGGGAAGCTTATGAGGTATGGTACCCTATCTTCCTTAGCAAGATATCCACCGAAAGCTTCAAGCACAAGCTATCCAGTCCTCCGCAGCACGATACCCCGACGGATTCCCAAGCAAGCTGCCCAGTATTTTTCAGTATGGCACTGGTACAAGAAAATAAACAATGGATTGTCAGCATATGGCAGTGTTTTCCAAGTGGAAAATCTGCAAAAGTTAAGTTAGAAACAAGAATCAGTCAGAACAAGGGTATACCTCGAGAATCAGATATTTGTTCATACAGTGAGTATGCTGTGAAGTTCATGCAAGTCTCTCACAAGGAAGAATTCACGGTACGCATCCGACAACCACACTGGATATGCAAGCGAAGGAAAACCAGTGGGTGATGCAAGAATCGACAAGTCTTGAAGAAAGAAAACATTGAGGCAACAATTTGGCTGTAATTATCAGAGATCAGTCCCTCACATCCGGCAAGGTGATGTTATTAATCACGTCACTGTCTGGTATAATCAAAAATAGTACTAATATCTGTATCGGCACACATGATCCAGATAAATATCCCAATACTGGAGGCATGAACAAGGCAAGGTATGATTGCAAGATATTGCTCATGACAGTACTCAGGGCCGCGAAAATAATCAAGGAAATATAAGGCCCTGCTCTTTCAGTTAAGGATTAAGGTGAAGAAAATGATAATGAAAGAGCAAAACCAACAATAGAGGAATACCGGTCATTGTGGGAAAATGTGGTATGTATCCCCAAGACAGTCTGATATTTCATATCAAATACCAAGTGAAGATACGCCTGAGAGGTCGACTTCATTGTGGTAAGGACCTCATATCAAGGCAATCAGCTCAGTCCACAGTATGCTCAGAACTGTCAGCATTGAATGCCCGAGTCTGTCAAGTCTGAACCCATGACAACTTAATAGAGGAATACGCTAGAGCATCACACAGACTATTATCCCCATGGATATACCGACAAAATGAAGAATCAGTGTGAGAGCACACACTTTGAGGATTGTTATCTCTCGCATATGAGAAGCAATTAAATAATAGTCTGCCGGGAATGGAATTCTTTGCCAAGATCACCGTCAGTCAAGTCTGTGAATGTGACCATCAGGAAATGGTGCATTTTTCTAGCGACAGTGAAACTTTTGGTACAGATTGGATATGAAAGACAGTAAAGTCAGGTAAGATAAGTCAGAAACTCCTGTGAGACGGCAGAATCCGTCAGATGCCTATCCCTGTTTTGAACCCAGAAGGTATGCATATTGTCAGGACCCCGACTCAATGCCACATCGATCTAGCATGTAACACCTCATATCACTTTGCGGCCTCACACACGGTATTCCCACGGGTGTCGCCTTACCTTAGCCCGGGACCGTTTGCGCCTTTTGGCACACGTGTATGACAGTGTCGCTAGCATCCATATGATAAGGAGCCCGGGCTGACATGGCTAGTCGTAAACCCAAAGTGGCACAGACTTACAGGGATAGGCATCCATGACCCAGCATCGAACGTGTCGGTCATCAGCGAGTGAAACCAGGCTGTAGCACTGGGCTAGCAGGACTCCGGTGAACCGGGCTGTAGCAGGCTAACAGGACTCCGGTATTCATCACGAGACATTTCCCCGAAGGGACAGACACAGGAACGAAGAAGGACACATGCCGGCCAGCCTAAGTGTTCCGGAGCAGTAGCAAGCTACCATGGCTCAGTGGAAACACTAGGAGACATTTCCCGGTAAGAGAGGCTACTAAAGATAAACAACTAGATGGTCAGATCCCACACATACCAAGCATTTCAATAACATACACACAATATGCTCGATATGTGCATTACAACATGGCATCACAAAATGACTCTACGACTCAAGTAGTTTATTCAATAGGCTCCGAGGAGCGAGATATTACAAACATGGGTCTCTTGACCCAACACTCAGAGCATACAAGTCAAAGCACAAGTGGAAGCCATCATGTCTGAGTACAGACATCTATAAATGAAAAAGGCTGAGAAGCCTGACTATCTACCAGATCCTGCCGAGGGCACAAGATCGTAGCTGAGGTAACAAGCTAAACGTCGAAGTCCACGCGGAACTACTAGCGAGACCGAAGTCTCTCTGCAAAAACATAAATAGGCAAACGTGAGTACAAATGTACCCAGCAAGACTTACATCAGAACTAACTACATATGCTTCATTATCAACAAAGGGGATGGTGGGGTTTAACTGCAGCAAGCCAGCTTTGACTCGGTGGCTATCCTGAACTACGACTGCAAGTAACTCTTTTGAGGTGGCACACACGAGTCCACATATTCCCCATATCAATACACCACTATGGAATCGCTCCCGTCTCCCTACGAGAACGCCATCCATAGCACTCACGCTTATCTTGCGTATTTTAGAGTATCCACTTTCACTTGTCTATGAACTGATATAAGCAACCCAGAAGTCCTTTTCCGCGGACACGGCTATTCGAATAGATGATGTTAACCCTGCAGGGGTGTACTTCTTCATACATGTTTCCACCACTTAGCGTCTGCACACGACATGTGCTCGGCAGACTTCAAGCGAAAGCCGACGTGGGTGTAGACCACGACCTACCTAAACACTCAAGTCTCTAGTCCAGGTTTATCGCCTATTCGGGTTCCATCCATGAGGAGATCCGGCCGGAGTTTCGCTCACAGCCCCAAATGATGTGAACAGGGTTCCGTGACACCAAACGGGCGCCCGGTTTACCCGGCCACGTGCCTACCGCATCACAGCCCACCCCTACGGTCAGCGCTGTCCACGGCCTCCAGCATACTACAAACACCAGAAACTACTTGCAACTCCTGGACAGAGGACAAGGGTGAATAAGAAGTCGAGCGGGGTCATATTTGAGGGCCCAATGTATGGTAGTAGCTGAATCATGGATCACAAACACAGAACTCAGTTCCTGAGGACGGCTTCAATGAGACAACCCACCATGTACTCCTACATGGCCTCTCACCGACACCTTTTACCAAATCGTGTTCACACACTTAGCTCACACACAGTAGGACATGTTCACACGCCTCTGATTCATCCCCGATGAATCAGACCTGACTCAACTCTAAGCAGTAGCAGGCATGACAAACAAGCATGAATGAGTAGGCACAACAGGGCTCAAACAACTCCTACTCATGCTAGTGGGTTTCATCTATTTACTGTGGCAATGACAGGTCATGCAAAGGATAAGGGGGTTCAGCTACCGCAGCAAGTAACAGATGAATCGGTGTTGTCCTAATGCAGTAAAAGAGAGCAGGAGCGAGAGAGTAGGATTGTATCGGAATGAACAAGGGGGTTTTGCTTGCCTGGCACTTCTGAAGATAACATTGAGTCTTCATCAGTGTCAACGATCACATCATCGGTACACGTCTATCGAGAGGGGACAAATACCGGCAACACAGAAAGGAACACAATCAATGCAATGCACAATATGATGCATGATCATGACATGGCAAAATGAATGTGTTTTGGGCTAATGCAACTAGCAACAGGTTAAATGAAGTTGGTTTGAATACAAGATTCAAATTCAAACTCCATATGTGATTATTCAAATGCCATTTAAATGATTTGTGCTAAACAGCAGTTATAAGTTGTTCTAACATGCATGAAAATGGTACAGATGGATTCCTTGAATTTTTCTGATAATTTTTCATATATAATTTATTTAATTTGGAGTTACGGTTAATTTTCTATGATTTATTGAAGTTTTAGCTATTTTCTGGAATTTCAGAATTAAATTAAATCCAGAAAACCTATTACTGCGTCAGCATGACTTCACAGTGACGTCAGCAAGTCAACGGCCGTTGTCCAGGTCAAATCTGACCTGTGGGACCCATATGTCAGTGTCACAGGAGTTAATCCCGGTCAAACCCAGCGCTGACTGGGGTTTGACCAGGGGTGGGGCCTACTGTCAGTGGGTCAGTGGCTTAACTAAAAGTAGTTATTAACTTAACCAAAGTTAGCAGGGGCCGGGCCCACCTGTCATGGACCTAGGGGAGGTCAAACCCCTGGTCAACCGAGGCTAACACGCCGGCGGCTCGTCGCCGGTGAAGCCCGAGACGGCGGAGGGGGTCGGAATTCCTCCTCCGGCGACCAAATGGCCGGCGGAGGGCAGCTACGCGTAGCTGGGAGTCGCCCGCATCCATTTGTGCAAACGGCAGGGGCTGAGGTGGCTCGAGCTCACCGGAACGGGGTCCGCGGCGGCGACCGGAGTTCGGGCCAGCACGGGCACGGGGCTACGCTTAGCGAGCGAGCGAGCTGAGAGGCTGGGCGGGCTCCTGGGAGATCCACGAGCTCGAGGTCGTGCTCGGACACGAGTTCGGTGACCTGCAACGACGGCGGCGACATCGCCGGCGGAGCCGAGCTCGCGGCTCCGGTGGAATCGAGGCTACAGGGCGCAATCGAAGGGGAAAAGAGGGAGGGGAGGCGTGGGAGCTCACAGCGGTGCCGTAGGGGTGGTTAGCCGGCTCGGGGACGCGACGATGGTGGTGAATTGACGATGAAGATCCTCGGCGGCCGGCGATGGAAACGGCGATGGTGGCGGCGTTGCAGCACGTCCGGGAGGTCCGTAGCTCAACGAGGAGGTGGAGGGGGTTGTGGCGGAGCTCGCAAGCACAGCGAGGGGTCGAGGGGAGACGGTGGCTGCGGTGGTGCTCGTCGGTGGCGGCGGCTCCGCTCGGGTCTGAGAGGGAGAGAGAAACAGAGGAGGGGGAGAGCTCGAGAGGGAGTGAGGGGCGGTCGGGGAGGCGCGTGGCGTCGTCCGGGCGTCGCTGGGGAGGCCAGGGAGGAAGCAGGAGGTGGCTAGGGGGGGGAAGCAGGAGGTGGCCGAGGCAGCGTCGGCGAGCGCCACGCCTCGCCTCTGCTCGTCCTCCTGGCAGAGGAGGAAGAGGACAAAGGAGGAGGAGGTGGGCTGGGCCGGCCACTTGGGCCGCCAGGTAAGCCCAGGTGAGATTCCTTCTCTCTCTCTGCTTTCTGTTTTATATTTCTGTTTTCTATTTTGTTCTGTTTTGTTTTAGTTTAGTAAAATACTAAACCATTTTAATAAATTCTGTAGTTTATTATGTGGTTTGCTAAGATATATACAAAGCCACTCACAAACTTCCAGAATTATTTGGAGTCATATTTAATATATATTAAATATAAATCCAAAGAAAATAGTTATTGGATTAATTCAAATGGCCAAAATAAATATCTCTGTGACTCCAAAAATATTGGTTTAAATTTTACCTCTCACCAATATTTCCATGGAATAACAGGAACATTTTCTTGGACTCATTTGAGAAGATTTAATTGTTGGTTGTTTTTAGAGGTTTCTGAGGCTTTGAAAATTCCTCAATTCAATTTCATTTGAATTTAAACATGATGCTCACATGAGGCTAACCTAGAGCAATGCCTGAAGCTAGGGATGTGACAACTCACCCCCACTAAACAAGAATCTCGTCTCGAGATTCAAGCGTAGGGTAGGATGAAAGGGAAACGCAAACTAGTACAATCTTCACGATCCAGGGTGCACTTCAGTTGAACGTTGATTGTTCACCATCTTTGTCTTGTTGTCTTGCTCTGAGAAATCCTGTCAACATGACATGGAGGGAAGAAGGAGACTCTAGAAGGGTCGATCTTCTCGAAGATCGAACAACTCACGGAATGAGACATAACAATATCTCTCGAGCTGAGAGACGAAGCACACCTCTAAAGGGATGGAGTGGAACAGATGACGAAGGTTCGCTAGGTAGACAACAATTTCATACCTAAGAAGGTGGCAAACGATTGTTAACGTAGCGAGGAGTTGAATTGCCATGATACCACGACGAAACATCCTGGAGGAGGGTGATCGTAGGGTATTATCTTAAGTGGCAAAAAGAATTACCTTTGATTCAAAGATCATTGAAACTCTTCATACCAGCATAAGGCAATTCACAACGATCGTTTGGAGGGGATCGGTAGAATGGCATACTCGGACTTGGATGATGTGGATTACCTTGTCGAAGACAACGTAATGGATGAATTTCCTTATCACCGGAGATGGAAGAGACCCATGGTAGAATGGCACATTGGCGGTGCAAGCTGGGAACAAAATGCAAATGCTGGGAATGATTCTGGTAACTGGGGAAGAACCCAACAATAGGGAGTGAATTCACTGTTGGAGTGGTTATAGCATAACCGAAGAATCTGGGGCAATCCCAGCTAGTGCCGATGATAAGACGTAGCGCTTGTGCGTGCTCTCAAGAACTTGAGCATTTCCACATTCATCAAGGTTTTACCAACATCCGTGTCAAGGGTCCGGTAGCACAGCTTACTACCATGATGAATGGTGATGGAGGATGCAGATGCAAAGGAAGATAACACCTTCTCAGATTACACCTTAGCGAAGCCAAGGAACAAAATCTGGATGATCGACCGAGAGACATTTAGCACTCCGCTTCTAATGTTCTCCTTGATGTGCTAGTGTAACCCACCCATAGATATGGTTTGATATCTAGAACATCAAGTAAAAAGGTCGGACTTCGGAAACACAAAGATCCATAGGGGCAACTAGAGAGTAAATCCTACGAAGTCCTTATGGGAAGGTGGCCAACTGCTTCAATCAAGATACCACAATAATAGGTCCTTCGGCTGGGTGGTGCTGGCCACGACATCCACTTTACCGGTTATCAAGGGACCAATATGATAGTTCTTGGGAAATGTTCCAAACCATCATATCTGCCTGAGATCCAGATCTGGTTGGTGTCAGGATATTCCAGACTCATCGAGTCTAGGAAGAAAAATGAAAGTTTGCAACACAATTCGACGAGATGACGTTGCGAGATTCTCGGGAAATGAACTACGATAGCAAGCTCCAAAACATGAGCTGGTTCTACTACAAACATGTGAACACGTTGTCCCGGACAAGCATGACCACGTGGTAGTCTTACAATAAAACACTACCGAGTTCTGGTTGGGAACCATCACCGTGGATAACGAAGTCCTTGCATAAGTCATATGATTAGCTCTTATGAAGGAACTTCTTCCCCTTGAACAAATCAATCAGTGGCTTGGTGTGCTCGGGACACATATGGAATGAAGGTTGCAAGTCTCCAGACCACAGAATACTTCGCACGTGTGCATGACTAATTTGGAATGATTCCAGGGAAACAAAACAATCTTCCTCAAATTCATGGCGGCAACTTGCATCATATGCACATGAATTAGGGAAAATCACTACTTTCATTCGAACATATGCTTCATGAACGAAACACGAAGAAATGCTTACACAAGTTTCCAACACTAGGTTGATGTTCAACATGATTCATGGGGGG
>NC_057813.1:336355159-336357109 GCF_018294505.1 Triticum aestivum
AACAATTTCATACCTAAGAAGGTGGCAAACGATTGTTAACGTAGCGAGGAGTTGAATTGCCATGATACCACGACGAAACATCCTGGAGGAGGGTGATCGTAGGGTATTATCTTAAGTGGCAAAAAGAATTACCTTTGATTCAAAGATCATTGAAACTCTTCATACCAGCATAAGGCAATTCACAACGATCGTTTGGAGGGGATCGGTAGAATGGCATACTCGGACTTGGATGATGTGGATTACCTTGTTGAAGACAACGTAATGGATGAATTTCCTTATCACCGGAGATGGAAGAGACCCATGGTAGAATGGCACATTGGCGGTGCAAGCTGGGAACAAAATGCAAATGCTGGGAATGATTCTGGTAACTGGGGAAGAACCCAACAATAGGGAGTGAATTCACTGTTGGAGTGGTTATAGCATAACCGAAGAATCTGGGGCAATCCCAGCTAGTGCCGATGATAAGACGTAGCGCTTGTGCGTGCTCTCAAGAACTTGAGCATTTCCACATTCATCAAGGTTTTACCAACATCCGTGTCAAGGGTCCGGTAGCACAGCTTACTACCATGATGAATGGTGATGGAGGATGCAGATGCAAAGGAAGATAACACCTTCTCAGATTACACCTTAGCGAAGCCAAGGAACAAAATCTGGATGATCGACCGAGAGACATTTAACACTCCGCTTCTAATGTTCTCCTTGATGTGCTAGTGTAACCCACCCATAGATATGGTTTGATATCTAGAACATCAAGTAAAAAGGTCGGACTTCGGAAACACAAAGATCCATAGGGGCAACTAGAGAGTAAATCCTACGAAGTCCTTATGGGAAGGTGGCCAACTGCTTCAATCAAGATACCACAATAATAGGTCCTTCGGCTGGGTGGTGCTGGCCACGACATCCACTTTACCGGTTATCAAGGGACCAATATTATAGTTCTTGGGAAATGTTCCAAACCATCATATCTGCCTGAGATCCAGATCTGGTTGGTGTCAGGATATTCCAGACTCATCGAGTCTAGGAAGAAAAATGAAAGTTTGCAACACAATTCGACGAGATGACGTTGCGAGATTCTCGGGAAATGAACTACGATAGCAAGCTCCAAAACATGAGCTGGTTCTGCTACAAACATGTGAACACGTTGTCCCGGACAAGCATGACCACGTGGTAGTCTTACAATAAAACACTACCGAGTTCTGGTTGGGAACCATCACCGTGGATAACGAAGTCCTTGCATAAGTCATATGATTAGCTCTTACGAAGGAACTTCTTCCCCTTGAACAAATCAATCAGTGGCTTGGTGTGCTCGGGACACATATGGAATGAAGGTTGCAAGTCTCCAGACCACAGAATACTTCGCACGTGTGCATCACTAATTTGGAATGATTCCAGGGAAACAAAACAATCTTCCTCAAATTCATGGCGGCAACTTGCATCATATGCACATGAATTAGGGAAAATCACTACTTTCATTCGAACATATGCTTCATGAACGAAACACGAAGAAATGCTTACACAAGTTTCCAACACTAGGTTGATGTTCAACATGATTCATGGGGGGGGGGGACAAAATGCTACTGATGGGCTCAACAGCAACTCATCGGAATTTCCATATCACTGGACTTCCACCATCATGTGAACACGGTGATAGTATTGGTCAGACCAAAGATGTAATGGTGTATGCTCGAGGGATCAACCACGAGTAGGACAACATTACGAGCATCGTTGGTACTGATTTGATTTGACGATAGCCCACACTCAAATCAAGGGATTGATAAGACAATAGGTCCAGCAACTGATCACAGGGACCAATCGATGAAGATATCATCTTTCGTCAACACATACTACACAAGAATATCCCTTTGAAACGAACTAAGTCAGGCAAGCTTTTATCTTCCAACTCTCCAAGTTGTTGTCTAGCTTAACCAACTAGCTCAGGGATATCCAACA